>NW_007232557.1:184527-240157 GCF_000164805.1 Carlito syrichta
CCTGGCTTGAGTATCAATGTGATGTTGGCTTCGTAAAATGATTTGGGGAGAGTTCCATCTTTTTCAGTCATCTGGAATACCTTCAGTAGGATTGGTATCAACTCCTCCTTTAATGTCTGGTAGAATTCTGCTGGAAAGCCATCTGGACCAGGGCTTTTTTTTGTAGGTAGTTTTCTTATTATGTAGTCGATTTCCTTGATTGTTATTGGTCTATTTAGGGTCTCAATTTCTTCTTGTTCCAACCTAGGTAGGTTGTGTGATGTCAGAAAGTCCTCCATTTCCTTAATGTTTTCAAGTTTGTTTCCATACAAGTGTACGTAGTAGTCTCCAATGATCTTTTGTATTTCTTCAGGGTCAGATATGACTTCATCTAGTGACTTGCTTTTAAAATTCTTTAAATTTATTAGTATTAGTAGCCGTGTTCAGGATTTTGGGGGAGGGCTCTCAAAGAAGTGAGAAATTGCACATCTAAATTCCAATTATTTTGCCATGCTTGCTGTGCAACTGTAGATGACCCAGGTTAGTAAAGGGGAAGATACAATTTATAAAGGTTGCTGATGTTTTCTAAGCAGTTAGTTAGGGGGAAATGCATGCCATAAGTCTTAGCCATAGAGTCACTAGTATATTGATGTGATTGTGATAAGGTCACTCATGCTATACTAAATCATGACTAAAAGGAACATATGATTTGATTTTTTGCTGATTAAAAAAGTAACTTCAGGTGAATTATATAATATATGAAAAATGCCAAATCATTTCACGTGAGCATTTTGGTCTCAGTTCATCCTGTGAAATGGCAAAACTTACAAAGTGGGCTAGTTATGTATGCCTCACATCTCCTCTGTGAGTCTTTGTTTTAGTCCATTTTTTGTTGCTGTAACAGAATATCATAGCCTGGGTAATTTATAAGGAAGATACATTTATTTCTTATAATGGTGGAGGCCAGGAGATCAAAGAGCATGGCACTGGCAACTGTTGAATCATACCATGGCAGAAGAGCAAGTGAGCAAAGAGACAGAAAGGCATCAGGGTCTGGACCCACTTTATAAATACCCACACTTGCAATAACAGACCAAATTTCATAACAACATTAATTCATTCATGAAGGTTCTGCCTGTATAACTCAGTCACCTCTTACAAGGTCCCATCTTCTATCACTGTTGCATTGGGGGGTCAAGTTTTCAACACATGAACTTTCAGGGTACACATTCGAACTTTAGCAACCCTGCTCCCCAAATTTCAATGTTAGGCTTTATTTTTTGTGCCACGTACTCTAATTCTGTCTTAATCCATCTGAACAGAGAAATAAGCAACTCACTGATTATTTAAACAAATAGTGAAATGCATATTTTGAGGCAGGTGATCTGATAAACCATTTTACCCAGAAGTGAATGTTAGTAACAAGTATCTATTGGAGGGCTATTTGTATCCCAGAAATGGCATAACAACAAAATAACACCTACCAGGGCTATTAAAATGTCTAACATTGATTGTGTCTATTTGTCTTTTTATTTATGTTAGTTTTCACATTGTGAAATTTGAAGGTCCTTCAATAAATGTGTATGTGATTAGAATTTTAAAAAGTAAACATAAAAAAGGAAAAAAAGAAAGAAAAAAGATAAATTTGTAACCCAAAGATTCATCAATATAGGCAAAATTGGTTGAAAGCCATGACATCCATATAACTAGTCTTATTGCATTAACTAGGACTTCTAGTCAAATGTTGAAAGGGTAGTGACAGGGAACATCCTTGCCTTGCTCCTGGTCTTCATGGGAAAACTTTGAGTTTCTCACCATTAAATATGATGCAGCTATAGGTACTTTTCCTTGGCAATGAGGAGGTTCCATTCTATTCTTAGTTTTTATCAACAACATGTGTTGGATTTATCAAATGCACTTCCTGCATCTATTAATACCAGTCACAAAACTTGTTTTTTAGTTTGTTGATATGATGGGTTACATTCATTGATTTTTGGATGTTGAACTAACCTTGCATGCCTGGGTTAAATTGCACCTGGTTGTGGAGTATAATTCTTTTTCTACCTTTTAAAATTTGATTTGCTAATATTTTGTTGAGGAATTTTACATTTACACTCATGAGAGATATTGGTCTGTAGTTTTCTTTTCTTGTAATGTTTTTGTCTTGTCTGGTATTAGGATAATGCTGACCTAATGAATGAGTAGAAATTATTTTTATTTTCTTTGCTTCTTCTGGAAGAGATTGTGGAAGATTGGTAAAAACAAACAAACAGCAACAACAAAAGAATCATGTTCTACGTTTGATAGCATTCACTAGTGAACTATTTGGACCTGGATCTTTCTGTTTTGGAAGATTAAGCAACTATCAGTTTGATTTCTTTAACAGATATAGGCTACTTAAATTGTCTATTTCATCTTATGTGAGTTTTAGCAAATCGTGTCTTTCAAGGAATTGGTCCATTTCATCTAGGTTATCAGATTTGTGGGCATAGAGCTATTCATAGTATTCCTTTATTATTATTTTAATGTCCATGATATCTGTAGTGATCTCTACTTTTTCATTTCTGATACTAGTAATTTGTATTTTCTCTTTTTTTTCTTAGTTAACCTGTCTAGAGGCTTATCCATTGTATTGATCTTTTCAATGATCCAGATTTTGATTTTGTTGGATTTCTCTATTGAGTTCCCATTTTCAATTACATCAATTTATGCTCTAATTTTTATTATTTGTTTTCTTTTTCTTAGTTTGAATTTAATCTATAATTTTCCTAGTTTTTGTGCTTTGCATATTTACAGTAAATATTTACTATTTGTAGTAAAATAAAATTTTACTTCATAGTAAAAAAAAAAAATCAGTGGTGGCCAAGGGTTTGGGGAATGAGTAAGGATAAATAGATGAACTTATTTTTAACATTGTTTGCAAGGCAGGTCTACTGGCAACAGCTTCCTTCAATTTTTGTTTGTTTGAGAGAGTCTTTATTTCACCTTAACTTTTTTTTTTTTTTGAATTGGAGTCTCAGTCGCCCAGACTGGAGTGCAGTGGCTGCTCCCAGCCACCGCAGCCTCGACCTGCTGGGCTCCGGCGATTCTCCGCTTCAGCCTTCCAAGTAGCTGGAACTACAGGCACACGCTACCACTCCCAGCTCATTTTTTGATTTATTGTAGAGATGAGGTCTTGCTGCCCAGGCAGGTCTCGAACCCGTGGGCTAAGGCAATCCATTCACCTCAGCTTCCCAAAGGCATGGGTTTACAGGTTGAGCTACCGAGCCCGACTTCTCCTTAACTTTTAAAGGGTAGTTTCACAGGGTAAAGAATTCTAGATTGATAGTTTCTTTTTCTCTCTCAACAGTTTAAATATTTCATGCCATTATCTTCTTTTTTTCTCTACTCTGCTCATCCTTGCTTGTTTTCTTGGGAGAAGTCAGCTGTAATTCTTATCTTTGCTCTTCTAAAAGTAAGGGATTTTTTTTCCCCTCCCTTTTGGTTTTTTGCAGTTTTTTTCCCTTTATCTTTGATTTTGTGATATTTGAATATCCTTATGTGCAGTTTCTTCAGCATTTGTCCTATTTGGTGTCCTCTGAACTTGCTGGATCTGTGGTGTTGTGTCTGACATTAATTTGGGGGAAATTCTTCATTACTAATGCTTTGAATATGTTTTTCTTTCTGTTCCTTTCTCTCTTTTGACCCCCTTTAAATGATATTCCCATATGTGTGCTACATCTTTTGTAGTTGTGACAGTGTTCTTAAATATTCTATCCTGTCCTTTCAGTCTTTCTTCCTTTAACTCTTGCTTTAGAAGTTTCAATCGCCATATCCTCAAGCTCAGATATTCTTTCCTCAGTCAAGTCCAGTGTACTAATGAGTTCATTGCTCAATTTATTTTTGGTATGATAATAGGATGGTATGTTTTTAAAAAGAGTCATTTTATAGATTCAAACTGAAGTATTTACAAATTTAAAAATATTATGTCTAGGATTTGCCCCTTACTAATCCAGGACAATGTGTGTGGACTGGGGAGGGAAAGAGTAGATAAAGGTAGAGGTGAACAAGTTTGGTCACTGATTAACAAATGCTGTAGTTGGGTGATATGATATGATATGATATGGAGGTTGATTATACTATTCTCTATTATTATGTATATTTGAAATTTCTCATAATAAAACAGATTTTAAAAATAGTGAGAGGGAAAACAATTTAACCAGAGAATAGATAGTGATAATTTCAGACCTTGAAGTTTCAGGAAGGATACGTTCTTGGGACCCTCAAATATACATAAGTGACTGAATGATCTGCCTTTGCACGGCATCCCGGCCCAGGAACTGTACCCTCTACAGATCCGTTTCACTGTGCAGTTCAGTGTTATTCTTCCCCTTCTCTAAAAACTGGTGTCAGTGACTGCCTACACAGCCCCGGGCAAATCCCACGTGCACTGTTAATCAAGTTTGCTAAACTGCCACAAAGTCTAGGGGTCATCGATCCCTCTGGACTCTGCTCAGTGCTATTGATTCCTGCCTGCTGCCCTGTGGTCTTGTGACCTCCCTGCATGCCCCATGGCCTGTGCTTCCTGTCCCTCAAGGAGTGCACTTGTCGGCTCCCTGGCTGCAGGGAATTCAATGTGATGCCTAATAAAATTTACTGAGCAACAATAAGGTTCAAGGTGGGCTCCTCTGTGGAGGAGTTAAGTCTTATCTGCTTTCAGCACCACTCTCCCTGTGGTACTTAGCCAGACTTGTTGAAGATTTTCAGAGCAATTGGTTTTCAAGCTGTCGCTGCTAACCCTGGCTGTAGCCTCAGAGATGACCTTTCTCCAGGCTGGATTATTTATGTCTATCCTGCAGCCTCACTGGGGAAGTGTGTTTTGGCCCCCAAACAAAGATTACTGTCTCCTATATGACCTCAAAATATTTCCCGGCACATGGCTCTCCATGGGGATACTTTGCTGAAGTTTGCTGACTTTTTCTTTGCTTGAGATTGTTTCCTTTTTGAGGTACCAGAGGCATCTCTTTGGGGATCTATTGTCCCCATTTCAAATAGGTTTAAAAATATGTACTACAGACAGTGGGTGTAATTTTCAAAGATAAGTTTCAGAGAAGACTTTGGAGCAATGAATAGTAGTGCTGACCAAGAGAAAGAGGCCAGAATGAATTTTAGGATTTGGAACTAGTATGGTCTAGTGATTAAGATCATGGCTGTTGTCAGGCTGGCCTGGGTTTAGATGTCAGCTCCTTCACAAGTGTGATTTTTTAAAAAATGTAATTAAATTTAATTTGAATTAACAAGTAATAACTGTATTCAGGCATACTTCAAAGATACTGTGTAGATTCAGTTTCAGACCACTGCAATAAAGTGAATGTTGAAATAAAGCAAGTCATATGGGTTGTTTTGGTTTCCTAGTGCATATAAAAGTTACATTTACACTATACTGTATTTTATTAAGTGTGTAATAGCACTATGTCTAAAAAATGAACATATCTTAATTTAGAGATATTTTATTTGTCAAAAGATGCTGACACAGAGAGAGGAAGTAAGCAAGTGCTGCTGGAAAATGGCGTTGATAGATTTGTTCGACCCAGTATTGTCACAGATCTTCAATTTGTCAAATACATAATATCTGCAAAGTGTAGAAAAGTTAACAGCAATGAAATGAAGAATGCTTGTATATTTATTGGATAAAAGGTGATGTTTTCATATATGTATACATTATGCGATGACTGAATCAAGCTAACTAAGATGTCTGTCACCTTATATACTTATTAGTTTTTTTGTGGTATGAGCATTTAAAATCTACTCTGTCGGCAATTTTGAAAAATACATTACATGATTATTGGCTATAGTCACCATGCTGTAGATCTCAAAAACATATTCTCTTATCTAACTGAAATTTTGCACCGTTTGACTAATATTTCTCCATTTCACTCCACCCCTCAGCCTCTGGTAACCAATACCTGTGTGATTTTGAAAAATCAGCTAACCCCCTGCACCTTAGTTTCCTCAATTCTACTGTACTTATGTCAGTGAGGAGCTGTAAAGAATAAAAAAGATATTATGTGCATGTTGTCACAAAGTGACAGTTCATTAAATGATGTTGATTAATATATTATTGAAAAAAACCCCACAAGATATAGTCACAATTCTTATGGTGATGTCTTTCAGAACTCATGGCACTTCATCATACATCAATTACAACATTTAGTATTTTGTACTGTAATTATTTTTGTTGAATTACTTCCTAGCTTAGACTAAATGACAAAAACTCCCTTCATTTACTTTTTTCTTGCATTTTCTAGCACAAGCCTTGACATCCAGTGTATACTCAGTATTTGTTGATTGAATGAATGGTGGTGACTGTTGAATGAATGAATGAACGAATGAATGAATCAGTGTATACTCAGTGTTTGTTGATTGAATGAATGGTGGTGACTGTTATCAGCTACAAGTGGAACTACATTTTTTAGTCATAAAACACAATGGACACATACATAGTCATGTATTTCCATATTTGTGATTGAAATATTAACAATCTCCAGACATGGATTTGTTATTTACTTCTTTCAGAAGTGGCTATTGAAGGCAACTACAGGAGATTTCTGTGTGTTCTTGTTCCTCTTTCCTTATCCTGGAGAAAGCAGAGTATGGAGTAAGGGCATTGGACACTGTTCAGGAAGGAATGAGCTGTTGTTCTGTAGATGCACAGATAGATAAAGCAGATGAAGGCTGTTGGTTTATGGTCAGAAGAATGTTCATTTTCTTTCTGTTCTTGTAGTATGCAGGCTTCCAAACCTTTATATTGGCTAGGATTGTCCTGGATTCCTCGCAGTTACTTCTGTGTCTTGTGTTTTGTTCTTATGGGGCATTAGAAATGGAGCACACCATGCTTGAGGAACTCTGGTTATCTTGTGTCAGATTCAGTGAACTGAGCTGAGTGATAGGTAGACATCTTGATAAGCTTTCTTTACAAAAGAATACATTTTTGTTGAAATCGTATAACCATAAATTCAGCCTTAATTAAATACAGTTACATAGTCATTCATTTACAGTGAAGATGTTATTTGAAGCAAGATTTAAAGAAAGAAAGCCATTCTTTCTTTTCAAATCTACAGTTTCTTAAAGTCCTACTCACTGTATTTCCCCAGGAATTTGCTTCCTAGACCATAGATTTTACTTCCTAGACCATACCTCTCTTCCCTTGGCCAGAAGCCCTTTGTTACCCTGGTTCTCTGATTTGACCCTGGTTGCACTCCACTGGGCAGCCTTGACTGCACTTTGAAGTTCTCTGAGGTGTGTCTGATTTTGAGTTCAATATTTCTGTCTTACTGTAAAAATGACAAGCCAGGCTCGGTGGCTCAGCCTGTAATCCTGCACCTTTGGGAGGCTGAGGTGAGTGGATTGCCTGAGCCCGCGGGTTTGAGACCCGCCTGGGCAGCGAGACCTCATCTCTATAATAAATCAAAAAATCAGCCGGGCTTGGTAGCTCATGCCTGTAATTCCGGCTACTCGGAAGGCTGAGGAGGAAGGATCGCCGGAGCCCAGCAGGTCGAGGCTGTGGTGGCCGGGAGCGGCCACTGCACTCCAGTCTGGGTGACAGTGTGAGACTCCAACTCAAAAAAAAAAAAATGACAACAACCACAATGGTGACGAAAATAAAACACAGAAAATACCTTCATAACTTTTTGTTCCAGGTACAGGAACAAAAAATGCATGGTCTCAATCTGTTCTTTTCCCCTATAGTCCGAACACCTCTAAATACTTAAGTCATCTTTCTAGGTGAGATTCAATCTCCCACTGCAATGTTCTCCCCCATGCATCTTTCAACACACACACTCTCTCTCTCTCTCTCTCTCTCTCTCTCTCTCTCTCTTTCTCTCTCTCACAGACATACATATATCTCAACCATCACAATCTTCACACAGAGAGTTTCAATCTTTTCTGGAATTAAAAAAAACATTTAGTGTTCATTTTACTTTTCCAAGGTAAGAAGCATCTCTGAGGGGTACAGAGACTTTGCTGCTGGACCAACTCCTGCTGATGTAAATCAGCAATTTGTTGAACAGAGATAAATTTTTCCGAAACTCAGAAAATCAGCTCCAGTAGGTTCCTAGTTCTTCTCTGGAGTCATTTACCCTATCTATCAGTTTATGCCACATGCATGTTTTCTACAGAAACATTCTCAGTGCATGTGAAATGCACAATTTTAAAAAGAAAGCAGAACAGTTCCTATATTGCTGTCTCCAAAGAGGGTGAGGAAATAGAAGAACATGAGCATATCATCATATGATTTAGATGCAACCCTTGACAAGCCCAAGTGATGACTTCAAGGCATTAGAGGAGAAAGTCCAGGGGCAACATCCTGATTAAACATACTCAACTAAAGTCAGAGTTCTGCATAAATACTATTATGTGCCACTGTTGATTTTTTTCCTTGAGCACAATTGAAAATAAATTGCTTGCATTGTGTTCATCATCTCACCTTGACTGGAATTCCCTTAGTATAGGGAATATCCGAAGTAGGGCTGCCTTGCCCCTGAAAAAAACGATGAGGCAGATAAAGTTTATTTTTGCTACATCTTACCTTCCTTGTGTCCTGATTTCCTGTGGTTGCTCCCCAGGCTCTATCCTGTGTCCAATTCCCAAGGGCCTCCTTGCTGTCAGTTAATAATAGCTTTCAATGCTGTTATTGTTCTCAGAGTTTTTGCATTTTAATAGGGCCCCCAGGGATTAAAATGCCTCCAGAACCAAAAGAGTGAATCTCTAATGGTGGAATTTTAGGTACCAGTGACAGGCATTGTGGGAGATTTCATGGGGAGGGTTCTCTCAGAAGACAAACACCCGACAGCCTTCAACTTGACTGACTTGGTATGGCTGGCCCTACAAAGGAGTACAGGAATGTGAATTAATCAGCCATGCAATACTGAACTTGACTGAAAAGAAAACCTTCAACTTTGCTAATTATAATGTAATGTTTTAATCAGCTTTCCAGTAAAAGGAATATGTGGTAATATTGGAGATATTTCCTGCCTGGGAAAATGATGCAATATCTCAGGGATAGTTCTCTATGATATTAGAGTGACAGTGCAATAGAGGAATGAGGTTGTTGAGATGGAAATGCTTAGTAATCTGTTTTCCAGGTCTTAGCCCCTTACCAAAGGAAACAATCACATTGACACAGAGGAGAATCGCCCGATTAACTCTTAGGTACAGGCGTGAAATGATAATTAACCTCATACTGAATTGTTGTTTCCATATACATTTTGCACATGGACACAGAAAGAAAAGAAGCCAGGATATTCTTCTCACCATTGTTCAGCATGAGAGGATGTCAGATTCCTGCACTTTATCTGGACTTCTCTATCGTTCTCTTTTTTTCTCCCCTGCTAAGTAAACAGTAGAGCTTCATCCATTATTCAGCTATCAGAGACTGTCAGGATTTTCTGGCTGTGGAACTTGGGAGTTCTTACATTTCTTTAAAACTGTGGAAAAATGTATTTGCAAAACTGCTGGAAAGGGAAATGAAGAGAGATATCAACTCCTACAATATAATTAATCCTTGTGAGTGTCTCCCCCAGAGGGCTAACTTGAGTTTTTCTTTAGTAATGGGAATTTAGTTTTATTTCTTTTTTTTTTTGGTTGTCATTATTCACACTTTACCTGTGGCAAGTACTGTGGAGGAGAGAGACTGTTGTTTGGGGGCACACAAGGAAGGAAGGGCTTTGAAACCATGCCCCCTGAGAAAATGTACTGAGCCGCTGTGTATGGCTCTACCTTAAAGCTGGTAAACATACAGCCCGCCCCACCAGCCAAATGTTACAAATTCTACTTTTATAGCTCTTGGAAGGCTTTCTGCAATCTCTCCCATGTTGAATACTGCAGTTAAAAGTCATCTTTTAGAGAGATACTTCAGGTCAAAAGTTGCAGGTATGAGAATATTGAAAGGAACATAAAATCTCATGCATGTAAATATACACTTTCTTGCTTTCATCTTTTGAATCAAGAAGGGTGAGCTTCATACTTGGAAGTAGAGAGCAAACATCACAAGGAGGGATCGAAATGCAAGGAGACCGAAGAGATGATTGCAGGAGCACTTAAAATGGACTCCATTTCCACTTCAGGATGATGGCTCCCAGAGGCTGCTAAAAAAATCACAGAGCCTGAACTGTTGCCTTGTTTCCACTCTGCCATTGTAGAGTGCAAGAGACGCTAGACACAGAGACAAAAATTTCGTTTAATGTGCCTTCCAGAGTTGACTCCTTCGAGCAGGAGTTCATTATATCCTCTCATTTTGTGAAAGGTTTTTTTTTTGTCAATTTAAAAGCACTATTAGAATATAAGGTATTAGAATGAGGGGAAGTTATTCTGGTGAATTTAATCACAATCTGCATCAATCTGAGGTTGTAATACATTATTAAGTGCAGTAGCGAATGCTCAGAATAGAAATGGCTGATTCTTGTGAGCCTGCCTTAGTGCACAAATAAAAGAAAGCAAACTCCTTTTCTTGTTGTTGTTGATAAAATGATTACTGTTAGAGCAGTGGATTGCTGAAAACTTGATGCAATCATGATTTTGAAAAACATTTGAAAAATTCTCTCATGGTAGGATGTGAGTGTTTGGGTATAGTGATAATAATGACAGCTGACACCCAGAAAGTACTTGTTATATGTAGGGAGCAATGTCAAAAGAAGAAATCTACCTAGAGAGATCCTTAGTTTGTGAACAACCATATATCAAAATTCACTATTATTATCCCAAAGAGTCGAGGTTCTCAAGGGAAAGTTATAGAATTTCATATATTCAAAATATTTATCAATGACTGCACAAAAACAAAGAAGACACCTGTGCAAATCCAGGTGGAATAGCCAACAAGATTGAGGAAATGATCAAGATTTAATATAGCATCCAATGAAAACAATTGAACACTCACACTTTAGATACTAGGACGTTGATAGATAAAGATAAACATGTTGGGGATTCTTACAATTTAACTGGGAAATAGAAGCATAAGCAACTAAAATAAGATGCTATAAATCAAATACGCATTTAAGCCTGAATTTGAATCCCTATTCTGATACTAATTTATATAAGCTTCAGCAAGCTACACTTAATTTCTAAAAATCTTGATGTTTTTAGCTGTAAAATGAGATAAAAACAGTACTGACAGTAGAACTTAATAGGATAATACATATCAAATACTTAGCACAGCAGCACCCAGCACCTTTTAGCTATTGTTATTATTAATATCATCATAGTCATTGTTAAGAATAATAAATACTATAGGTATCTAGTCCTGATAATAACTGCAAATTTAATACAAATAATGATGAATTTTAACATTTAGCTTAAACAATCAGTTTTGCAAGAAAGTTTGGCTTAACAAATGTTTATGTGAAATGGAGTGAAGGTTTTGTTAAAAATAAAGCTTCATTTTAACCAGTAGGGTAAATCAGCTATTGAAAAAGATAATGACTGAATGCCCAGGATAGTGCCCTGGTCAGAGAAGCTAAAAGTCACTTAGTACTCTAAAAGAGTCAGATTCTATATGAAGGACTGTGTTCAGTTCTGAATAGCTGATTCTGACGTGGATTGGTTAGAGAGGACTCTAGAATCTGTAAAAGATGATAAAGGGTGTGTGTCAAGGGCATAGAGCCAAGATTGAGAAGGGGCAGGGTAACTGCTTTCAATGGGTTGTCAGGCATCACAGTGATTGCACATGATAATTTTAATGTATAGAGGGGACCGAGTGACCAATGCCATGGAAAAAATATTTTCATGACTTACACTTCCTGAGAGAAGGGGCGGGACATACCACCCAGGGCACATGGGGGGAAACACCAGCATTAGTCAGGAGGCAGAAAGGACGGAGAGGAAAGCACTGGCCACAGCCTCCCTCCACCGTGTTTTCCATAGGACAAGCAAGGTGGGGCAGGATACACTAGTTTGAACAATGCCAGTGGGTTTTTGGTGCATAGGGTTTGTCTCTGGTGGTCTGGTACTTGGTCCTAGGTTGATTTAGGGCAGGGAAAATATTGACTGGGTGTGTAAGAGTTAGATAAAGAAGGTGACTGGAATATGGACCCAGGATGAGTTGGTTTGCATAAGAAAAGACGTGTACCAGGCCAGTTGTTTATCATCTTAAGAATTAGTTAGCTGTGGGAGGAGCAGTCTTCCCCCCTCCAGCGAGGTCCTCCAAGATGTCAAAACATCATAAAATATAAAAACTAAAATTGATGATTAATACATCAGGGGACAGGTTGTAGCTCCAGGGGAAGAACTAGGAACCATGGGGAGAAGTTTTTTGGAGTCAGATTTGAGGGGAAAAAATAAATCTTTCTGTGAAAGGGGGCCATCTAATGTAGAATGGATGTTTCTGTCACATAGAGACTGCCAGAACCCAGATGTATTCTGAGATGGAATAACCAGGTCATTCCTGCTGTAGGTGGGATTCTTTCATTGACTGGGCATTGGGAAAAGGTCCAATTCACAGATCCTATTATTCTACAGTTAATTGTGAAGAAAATGGAATGCCCATTGTGTCTCTTCATGTTCTACTCCTTGCTGTCTCAGGAGTAGAACTAACTTAAAAAGACCGAAAGTCAGAACTGGGAATACGTGACAATTTAAAAAACATAGTTTTAATAGCTGGGGCTCTGATGGGGAAGATTGGAAGCAAGTCACTGGAAAAAGAACCCCTATTTTAGCACCAGTTATGTGGAAGCCAAGTGGCCAGATGCTGAAGTTAAAAACAATGGGGTGACTTTGAGTTCTCCCGAGAGACTAGGATCTGTAAGATTTGTATTGGCAAAGTTTTTCTATGAAGTCATTCTTCCAACTAGATATTGAGTTCTTGCTTTGCCCTGTCCACTGGGGACTTTACTGTGTGTTAAGACCATCTTTTAGAACCAACCTTTTAATTGGTTATTATTTTGAGTCTGTGCTTTCAGTAAGTATGAAGAGATCCTATGAAGTAGTAAGATTCTCAGTTTTTTTTTTTCCTAAAAAAGAAGGGGTAGTAGTAGAATGATCTGCAGGTTTCCTTCTGATTCTGACATTCTTTGATTTTGTGATGATGGACTCTGTGGTACTCTCAAAACTCTACTCCTTGGATTGACTTTACTCACATGAGCTACTTACTGTTGCTGGCAGTTATTGTGTGTCTGCCCAGTTTTATTCTAGGTGTTTTCATCTGCTATCGGATAGGTAGGATTCCTTTTATTTTATAGTCAAAAGAACTGTGACTTAGACAGATTAATAAATTGTCCAAGATTAAGCAGCTAACAGGGGAAGATTAGGAGAAACTCAGTCGCCTGTGTAGCTTTTCCTGTCCTCTTGCTAAGTTCTATTTTCTAGTGATTAGCATCAGAAGCTGTCAGAAAATGACACTGGGAATGCTATTCTTTGACAGTAACGTCACTGCCTCTGGCTTGAAAGTATTGATCATTGCATCTTCTGAGATCTAGGAATTAAAGGTGGTAAATATGGTCCCTTTGTCTTACTCCCCAAATAAGAGACCCCCCCCGGTCCCCGTAGGGTGTGGAGGGGAGAAAAGCAAAAAGGAGAAAAAATATATTTGAAAAATCATGGAAGTATTTGGATTTTTCTTCCATTTAATTATGACGTTTTCTTCCATAAGTTTAATACCATTTTTGTTTCCTTCAATTCTGCTTAAAGGTAAGAAGAAAATTCACTTTCACATCTAAAATTCTGTTTTGATATGTAAGGACACATAACTGTCTTGCTTTCAAAATTCATGTGAGCCGGGCCCAGTGGCTCAAGCCTGTCATCCCAGCATTTTGGGAGGCAGAGGTGAGAGGATTGCCTGAGCCCAAGGGTTCGAGACCAGCCTGGGTAACTTGGCAAGACTTCGTTTCTACAATAAATCAAAAAATTAGCCGAGCGTAGTGGTGCATGTCTGTAGTTCCAGCTACTTGGAAGGCAGAGGCAGAAGGATTGCCTGAGTCCAGCAGGTTGAGGCTGTGGTGGCTGTGAGCAGTGTGCCCCTGCACTTCAACCTGGGCAACAGAGTGAGACTCCGACTCAAAAAAAAATCCATCTGAGCTCAGGATGCCTTTCAAGTTGAGTCTTTTAAGGGTACAAAGGCTGTTTGAGAATCTTGCACATTCAGTACTCAATGAGGAGACTTAAAATTTTATCCAGTTCTTGAAAACAGGCCATTTCTATCTGGATGGGCTCTAAATGCTTATTGGAAAGCTGCAAAATCAGCTTTTCTTATCAGATATGTGTTGTTGTATATCTATTTATTTTTATCAATCATGTGGTCATTGTGACTGAAAATGTGTTATTTAATGTGCCATTGCCACGAAAAACCTCAGCTCCACTTATTTAAAAATGAACATACCATCTATATTGGGTATGGTGCTCTGTAATGCATGAAAAATTGGGAGTGGGAGGTTTTATGTATTCGTGATGTTTACACTCAAACATCTGATAGGACTTTGAATTGTCTGGATAATAGCTACTAACCAATTGGGCTAAGCAGTTTGTGTGGCCATCTGCTCAGAATTAAAACATGGAGGGTTAAATTAAATTAATCATCCCACAACTTGGGGAATTTGGTTTAGATCTGTTTCTACCATTTATGACTTTATTTTTAAATATTTGAATGAAAGTTTTTCACATCTATATGTATATTAAATATAAACTTTTTATTTGCATTATATATTTTGAAAATGAACCTTAAGTGGTGTGTGTGTGTGTGTGTGTGTGTGTGTGTATGTGTGTGTGTATTTGTGGCATGTGATAATTAGCATATGTGTGACACAATTCTGGGGGAGTGGGGTATGGCAGGTTAAGCAGTTAGCAAAGTGTCTGGGCATATAGGCTTTAAAGTTAGGTCACTTTTGGGTAGGAATACCTCACTTTTCTCAACTGTAAAATGGAGTAATAAAACGACCTACTTCATAAATTATTATAAGAATTATGTAAGGTGATTAATGCTTGTAAAGTACTTAATATAATGCCTTTCACATAGCAAACACCCACTAAATATTCATCACTCTCTTTTGTCAGTATCTATCAACTTCATCATTATTATCACCATCACTTTTGCCATCTTCTTTCTTTTTTTTTTTTGAGTTGGAGTCTCACTGTTGTCGCCCAGGCTGGAGTGCAGTGGCACGCTCATAGCCACCACAACGTCGACCTAATAGGCTTAGGCGATCCTTCCATCTCAGCCTTCCAAGTAACTGGAACTACAGATGCACGCCACCATGTCCAGCTATATTTTGCAATTTATTATAGAGATGAGGTCCAACCAATTTGCCCAGGTTGGTCTCGAACCCCTGGGCTCAGGCAATGCTCTCAACTCGGCCTCCTAAAGTGCTGGGATTACAGGCAGAGCCACTGCCCCCGGCCATCAACTTATTTCAAAATACAAAGTAAATTTTTGAGTCCTTCAGGAATTGCCTTCTTTTTTTAGATTTGTCTTCTAGTAGGTATTTGCTGCATTAGTAACAAATTAAGTGGTGTGTGTGTGTGTGTGTGTGTGTGTGTGTGTGTGTATGAGTGTTAATGTGTGAGGGTGTTGGTATGTGTTTGTGTTTTAGTGAATCTAATCTTTGAACTGTTTGATCCACTTAAATTAATTGCTTCATTTGCTGAACTAATGCCTGGTATTAACATACAATAATTCCTTTTCCCCTTTTAAATATACAGATACACTATTGCGTACGTTGTTACAATGAAAGCTAAAATAACGACTAATACACAAGGGGCCAATTTAGCAGGAACCATTAATCATGGCTTCCTGCAACTGGGCTCCTGATGGAAATATATAATTACAGATTAGTAATCATAGATAACAGAGCACTAGAAAACTGAGCACAAGCCAATGCCAGTAGAAACCAACCCCCAAGCTCTTTTCAATACAGGTTTAAAAAATTGAAGTTATCTTGAGTATAATCTTGCTTTATCTTTGTCTCTCCTCCTTCACTTCTCTTGGGCTCCCACTTCAACCTCATCATCCCCAACCAGAGATTCATAATGGCCAGAGCCCACCCTCCCTCTCTCCCTGTCTCCCTCCCTCCCTTCCTTTCTCTTTCCTTCCCTCCTCTCTTCCCCTTTCTTCCATTCCCCTTTTTTCAGTACATACAGTGTGGCAAGCCTCGTGCAAGGTGAAGTGGTGAACAGAACATTTTCTTTGCTTTTGTGAAATTTACAGAGTAGAGGTCAAAAAAATACACAAGTAATTAATAGCATTTATAAGGACAATGAAAGAGAATTTGGCAGTGTGTGAGTTTCGTCACGGGATCTAACTCATTCTGTGGTGGAAGGGCAAGAAAAATGGTTCCGGCAAGATGACATTTGAGCTTGATGGTGGAAGAATTTGCTAAGTAAAGGAGGGAGGAAAATGATCTTTTTAGAGGGAATAGCACAGATGATGTGAAGGCCCTGAGACAGAAAAACTAAGGGACAGTGGAAGCTGAAAGAGTCTGCAAAGAAAAGAACTGGAAGAATAGCTTGAGATTTTTATCTTCATTCCAAAGCAGTGAACAGCAGTGGGATGATCTTCAAAATGATTGTATTGAAATAATGTATTTCAAACATATTGAAAGTTACAGAATACAATAAATGAAGATCTCTGTATTGGTCACCCTGCTTTATTAGGTTTGGACATTTTACCATAATTTCTTCTTTTTGAAGTAACATTGTAGAGACTCTTGAAGTCTTAGTGCAAGACTTCTTTACGTGTTTCTCTCTTTCTAGAGATAATCATCTTAGAGAATTTGCATTCATATTCAGGTTTTTCTACTTCCACTAAAATTTGAGTGTCAATAAACAATATGCAATATTGTTTTGCAAGGTTTAAAACTTTACTCAAACCCTGAATTGCACCCTATATTTTTAAAATTAAAAATAAAACTTTACTCAACTAATAATATATACTCTACATATGCACTTGTAGCTTGCTTTTTTCACAAAAATTTATGTTTCTGAGATATATGCATTTTGGTATATTAGGTTATTTAATTTTAACTGCTACATAATATTTTAGTGTGTGAATATAACTTTTACATTTATTCATGCATTTTCCCATTAAAAAACAGGGATCGTGTAACATTTTTGCTGATGTAAGCATGGTGCTAAGAACATTCTTGTACATGACTCATTGTGTAAATATGCAAGTTTTTCTGAAACATATTCCTAGAAGTAGAGATGCTGGGTTGACCAATGTACACATCTTCCATTGTCTATTTGTGAATCTAATTGCCACATCATAAATACCATGGCTTAACAATAAATCTTTAGGTCGGGCATGGTGGCTCACATCTGCAGTCCTAGGATTCCACTTTGGGAATCCTAGATGGTAGGATTGCTTCAGCCCAGGAATTTGAAATCAGTCTTGGACAATGTAATGAGACCTCATTTCTATATAAAATAAAACTATTAGCCAGGTGTGGGTGTGCACTTGTAGTCCTTTCTACTTGGGAGAGTAAGACATGATCACTTGAGTCCTGGAGGGTGAAGTTGCAGTAAGCTAGGATCATGCTACTGCACTATAGCATGGACTACAGAGCGAGAACTGTCTTTAAAAAATATAGTAATAGTTATAATAGGTCTTGGTATCTCATATGGTAAATTCCTATTCTGGTTCTCTAAATTTGTCTCCCATATGAATGGAAAGATTAGTTTGTCAATGATTTACTTTTTTCTGTCCTTTGTTCATGTTTCTTACTGTGTTGTATGAACTTTTCTTTTTGAGTAGGAGTTTTCTCCCGCATACTGATTCTAATCCTTTGAAGGTTGCATGCACAGTAAATAACAGTAAATAATCAGGTTAGTGACTTGTCTTGTTTATGAAGTTTTGGACATACAGTAATTTTAAACTTTTAATTTAGCCAAAATATTCTATATTTTCATTTATGGTTCATAATTTTCATTGTCTAATTTAAGATATTTCATTGTCTAAATGTTTAAAAGTCTGACTATTCACATTTGGGTCTGTAATCCAGCTTGAATTTATTTTTATGTATGATGCAATATTACTCTATTTTTATTATGAATAATCAATTGTTCTGGAGCCATTTGAGTTTTTTTTTTTTTGAGTTGGAGTCTCACTCTGTCACCCAGACTGGAGTACAGTGGCCACCACAGCCTCGACCTGCTGGGCTTCGGCGATCCTTCTGCCTCAGCCTTCCAAGTAACTGGAACTACAGGCGTGCACCACCACACCCAGCTAATTTTTTTATTTATTGTAGAGAGAGGTCTCGCCAAGTTGCCCAGGCGGGTCTTGAACCCGTGGGTTCAGGCAATCCACTCACCTCAGCCTCCCAAGGCATGGGATTACAGGCTGAGGAGTTTTTTTTATCCTTTCTGGCCCCTGCTTTCCAATTTATATTGCCACTTTTGCTATATGTCTGGTTTTTATATGCGTGCTCCCCTTTCTGTACTCTCTGTTCTGTTCCACTGGTCTACTTGTAGATCTTACTGCTAAACAACAAATAACTTTGTAAAAAGTCTTGGTATTTTACATGGTAGTTCTTTACATTTGTTCTCCATATGAATTTAAGGATCAACTTGTCAATGGAAAACTCTCTTGGGTTTTTATCAGAATGGCTTTGAAATTATAGATTCAATTTTTAAAAAAAAATTTTATAAAATTATAGATTCAATTTTTACTAGATTGAATTTTCTCTCATTTATTCCAAACTTGTTGCATGTCCATTAATAATTATTTTTATAAAGTTCTTACATAGTTAGAGTAATATCAGACATTTATAATTTTAGTAGGAATTGTATGTGGGAACTTTTAAAAAACTATATTTTCTATCATATTTTAAGTGGGTATTATTATTATATAATAAAGTGATGCTGACTATGTTGATTTTGTATCTAACAATTTGCTGTAGTCTTTTACACATGCAAATAGTTTGTAAGCTTTTTTTTTTTAATAGTTGTTATTCCTTTAATAGCTAGCTAAAATCCTATCAGACTGAACGTCACATATGATAACTATACACATTGGACAAGAAGACAAACAAAATGGAAAAATAAAATAAAGGAAAAAAGAAAACAAAAGCAACACTAGAAGGTACTAGAAGATGACCAAAGCAGGGTTATTATGAAAGAAAATTGGCACTTGAAAGAAAGCAATGGCCCTAGATGAGTATTCTATTTTTAGGCAAAATGAGCAGATTCCGTATCATATAATACAGTTAAAATTCTGGTAGAAAAATTATAGTATTTCTGGCATAAAGAACCAGAGGAAAAATTTAGGTAACCACAGTCTCTGGAAAGTTAAGAGAGAATCTCAGAAAGGAGAGAGCAAGAGAGGGAATCTTCAAAATTCTGTGTATAAACTCTGCCCAAATCTTGGCTAACCCTTGAGGCATATATATGTGAGACAGACTCTGAGAAGCTCAGCTAAGGATGAAATAAATAAATTGAGAGTTGAGCTGCCACCAAACACATAGTTTTCACTACTCATATTAACTGCCCTGTAAACAAGTAAAAACATTCCATAGCTTTTGAAGGATTATGATAGAATCCAGAGTTTTCATAACATAGTGTTCACAGTGTCCAGGATACAATTCAATACTATTTGACTTGTAAAGACAAATAATATGTGACCTATTCATAGATGTTGAAATTATCAGGCAAGGCTTATAAAGAAGCAATTATAACAATGCTATATAATTTATAAGAAAATATGCTCATAATGGACACAAGAGAGGAAATTTCAGCAGAAGAATAAGAACTATAAAATATAAAAATTCTAAAGCTGAAAAAGAAAATATATAAGTTATGCATAATTAGGGGCCCAGAAGTATAGGAGAGAGATAATGGACAGAAATTAGTTAAAAAATTGGCAGAAAAGTCTCCAAATTTGTTGAAAGATACAAACTTACATATTCAAGAAACTCAGTAAATCCCAAGTAGGATAAATAGACAGAAGATGAAGCCTAAGCACATCATAGTCAAACTGAACACCAAAGATTCCAGGACAGCCTTGAAACAGAAAAAAGTGATACATTGTTTATAAGGAAACAATTGATCAGATGACTGATGACTTCTTATAAAACTGAGTCCTAAAGTCTGTGACAAAAGGAAAAAAACCTGTCAACCCAGAATTCTATGTCCAGATAAAACATTTTGAAAAGTAATAATAATAATAATAATAATAATAATAATAATAATATAATAAACATTTTCAGACCAAAAAAATAAATAAATAAATAAAAGTGAAGAGTTTATTGCCAGCAGAACTGGAAATGCTAAATTTTAAGAAATACTTCAGTCATTAAAAAAAATACTAAGGGAAGTTTGTAATGCTTAAGGAAAATGATACCGGATCTTTTGGAAGGAAAGAACCCCATAAATGGCTTAAAGAATAGGTAAGTTTTAAAACTTATATATTATCTTCCTTTTAATTACCCTATGGTGCTTATAAACATATGTAGATGCATACGACAACTATGGCATGAAAGTTAAGGAGGGTATCAATATAATTGCAAAATTTTTATATGTACAGAGGGCTCCAATAATAATTCTTGTTTTTTGGAATTTAATTGTAGCATGCACAAATAAAGGCACATTTGCCTTTTTCTTCATAATTTTCAGACTTATGACTAATTTTTCCTGTCCTGTTGAATTGAGTAGGACATTCAGCATAATGTTGACTATACATGATGGTAACTAGGAACTTTAAAAAAGTTCTTGAATTAAATATAAATGTTCTAAATTTCACCATTAAGTATAACATTCATGTAGGTTTGTGGTAAGATTTTTAGTTTAAGAATTTTCCTATTTCTATCTATTTTTTAAATATATCTCAATAATATAAATTGTGTTTTGATAAAGTGTGGTTTATATAATACTAAATTTTTGATTTTGAGACTTCCTTTGTGACTGAAATATCATATCAACAAATAATTGGTCTAAAAAGAATATTGCTAGTTACCTGAGCACAGAATTACATATAACTCTATTCCTTTCTGTCTCCCTCCTATCCTTTCTTATTCGTTTTTTCTTAAATTTATATTTTGCCTGGCGTTAAAATTTCTCTAATGGGTTGTTTTTTAAAATATGTAGTTGCATGACATATTATTTCTACTTTTTTAAAATCACGTGGTGTTTTTAGTTTAAGATGTTCTCTTACAAGTAGCATACAGCAGGAGTTACTTTTTTATTATTGGATAATCTCTATCTTTAAGTAGATGGGCAAATCTTTTATATTTATTGAAATTTCTGATAAATTTTTTACCACCCTAATTTGAATTTTCTTTATGCCATCTGCTTTTATCCTTCTTCTTTTCTTTATTCTTTTCTGATTTCTGTTACTTTGACAAAATTTTCCAGATTTCCTCTTTTTAATCTGTACTGATTTGGAAGCTATTATTATATTTCCATTTTCCAGTCAGTTATTCATAACTTTTAAACTGTTAGCTGTAAATTCTTCTACACGGTATTAATATCCTGTCCCTGAATGTGACATGGAAACATATTAACCCTTCATGGAATATTCTAATCACTGTATCTCTCTTTCTAGTTTTCCTTTTTTTTAAAGCTTTTTTCACTCAATAGTTAAACACATTTACCAAAACTTTAATCTTTTTTTCTAATCATTTTTGCTTTTAAAATTCTCTTTATATTTTCTGAATTTACATTTCTTTTCTCTGAAATAATCCTTCAATTATTTTCTTAGTGAGGATCTGTGAATATTTAACTTTTTAAAGTTTTCTATGTCTAAACATATATTTCTTCCCATGCGTTTTGAATTATAGTTTATCTGTGTATAAAATTTGAGATTGAGAATTATTTTTTCTCATCAAGTTGAAGATATGATCTCATCTTCTTTTATTTTTATTTTTATTTTTAGAGTTGGAGTCTCACTCTGTCGCCCAGACTGGAGTACAGTGGCCACCACAGCCTCGACCTGCTGGGCTCTGGCGATCCTTCTGCCTCAGCCTTCCAAGTAGCTGGAACTACAGGCGTGCGCTACCACGCCCGGCCAATTTTTTGATTTAGTGTAGAGATGAGGGCTTGCCAAGTTGCCCAGGTGGGTCTCGAACCCACGGGTTCAGGCAATCCACTCACCTCAGCCTCCCCAAGCGAGGGATTACAGGCTAAGCCACTGAGCCCGGCTATCTCATCTTCTTTTATTTATTGTTGCTGATTGGAAGTTTCCGTGTCATTCTAACAGTAGTTTCTTTATAGATAATCAATCTTTTCTCTCTGGTAGCTGCAAAAATTTTCTTTTTGTTTTTTATGTTCTTCAATTTTACTATAAAAATTCTGAGAATGGCTTTACCATGATTTATCCTGATTGGTTTTTTGGTATTTGGAGTGTACTATATATCTGAGGATTTGGGTCTTTTTTCAAATTTGGACAATTTAACATCCCGAATAATACTTCTTTGCCATTTTGTCCATTTCCTTTTTTGAGAATTTCTGTTGGACATTTAGATGCTCTGAGTCATTCTTTGTGTCTCTTAATTGTGTATAATCTCACTCTGCTGCATTCAGGGCAGGTTCGCAATTCCCTACTTCTTTCTATGCCAGGTCTGGGCATATACCATCTATTGAGGTTTTTTTTTTTTTTTTAACTAACTGCCTTGATTTTTTGCATTTATGTCTGTTTTTATTTTGAAAATTCTCACACTTTTAAAATTGAAGTTATTCATTGGGCAACCAAACATACCTATTTTAAAGTTTTGCCAGATGGTTCCACACACTTAATTTCCTCTGGGGCATATTCATGTTTTGAATGTTGATTTTGTTGGCTGTCTTTCTCAGTATTAGATTTCTTCCTCTGTTGGAATTTTGCTTTGCAGGCTTATTTTGAGTGGGAGGTTTTTGTTTTTGTTTTTCTTCTTTCTGTGTCCTTCTGCCTTCACCCCTCCTGGGCCAGTGGTTTTGTGGTCACCTTTGTCCAGCTGTTCAGGACTCCCTGCCCTAAACCTGGTGGAGTTACAGGGCTTCTGTCCCAGTGGTGTTGGGGATATTGTGACTTCCTTCCTGTTTTGATTGGAGACTGCTTCTGTCTTCTTTTACCTTCTAAACTTGTAGTTTATTCAGAAACCTAGGCCCCAGGGGATGGTTAGCCACAGTTTTTAGTTTCTTTATGGGTGGGTGTTGGGAGCAGGGGTGGGAGTTGGTGAATGATACTAACCCCAATCGCAAATTTTGAGTGGAGTAATTTTATCCTCTTTACCCCATGGGAACCCAACTGAAGACTCCCACAGCCTCCTTCCAGAACAGGTACCCAGCAGGCCGGTGGCTCCACCAGAGTCCTCTGACTTGTGTTTCTCTTGTTTTGGTTCATGCAGTGATTTATCTTGCTTTTTGAGCCTCATTATGTCTCCAGTTTTCTGTTTTTCTATTTAATCTAGTTTTGTTTTGTGTTTAGATTGGGGGAGGTGTGTCCCATTAATAGGTCTTAATTTAGTAATATGCTGATCGAATATGTTTTCAAAAGAGCTTTCTGTTACTGTGAGACAGCTTGAGGGGTTCAGCCAGTAGACAGGGAGGCAGATTCTAAGGCTATTTCATACCCCAGGTGAGGTGACCTTGACTTGGACTTGAGGAATACCAGTGGGAATCAGAAGAGCTTGTGGCAGCAATTTGCATTTAGCTGCTAGGACCCTTAGGGGTTTTCTGACACCCCTGGATGTCCCTGTATTGGCATTACATAGTCCCACTAGAGATTTCCCAGGTGGTCTCCTAGCATTTGCTCTTTTTATTCCTCACACTTCATTTTCAAATACCCCTTCATGTCTTTCCTCTTTACCAATGTCCTCCCTCTACTCATTCCATTCTCCAGGACTCACAGACCCAGTAGAGTCCAGGGTTTGGGTTTAAGAACAAGGCTTGGCAGGGTTCATCCTGGGGATGGGCCCTGGTGCTGATGGGTCTTTTCTCCTGGCATCTGGAGGGTCTTTTCAACCTCTCAGCCCTGTCCTCCAAGATTCCTTTATCGTCTCAGGCCAAATGTACTGCTCAGCTGCTGATGAAAGATGGGGTGACCAGCGAGGAGACGTAGAGAAGTTTTTCAGAGGTTCTTCTCACACTCATTCTTTCTAGAGCAGAGGCCTCCTGTTTGGGAGGCCTGTAATGGACAATACCTCCCTGTTTCAACTTGATACTAAATTACCTGTTCAAATGTCTTCCTAAGGGAATTTATGGGATGTGAGCTCTATTCTGATCAGAGGACTTCAAAGCAGCTACAACTACTTAGTTGGGGAGCAGTAACATGTAGACAGGTGAGTCCAGTGTAAAATTACACAGCAAAAGCATTTGCAACTGCTTATAGCCCCAAGACAGGATGAACTAGGATTAAGGGGAAAAATTAGCACAAAAATATGGCTGGATAGTGTCCCCTCTAATTTACTACAAAATCCCAAATCTTTGCCAGTTGTAAAAAGACTAAGAACAACAATAATTTTCCTCTGTGTAGTAATTTACATTTATAAAGTCTCCTCACATGCCATTTTGTGGAATCCCCAAAGGGACCCCAGGAGGACGCGAGGGTGCATGCTGTCATCTTACTTTTGAAAAATGAGAAAACTTGGTTTGGTGAGATGTTCAGAGTCACAGAACTAGTAAGAGTGTGGGGGAGGAGGAAGTGCCCACCTCTCCGTGTCTCATCCTATAAATTTTTCAGTTCAGTCTTTTATTTTAAACAGCTTAGGTGAGTTCAATTTGAGAACATTAGGTAGAGGAATAAGAGATGCATGTCTTTTCCCATAAAATCTTGTAACTGGCTTAGCAGCAATACATGAATGAATAAATAAATGAAAATTAAATGCAAGTAGTTGGACCCTTGTCTTTCTCTGGTTCTGGTTCTCTGTGGTCAGTTCAGTGGCCGTCACACCTAGGCAGGACACATACACATGCCATGGGGGAATCATGGATCAGGACATCTGGGAGTGAGGGCTGCTCTTTGAATTATTTGTGTCTGGTGGGTCCAGCATGAAGACATTTTGTGAGAAGACCTCAAGGTGCTTTCTGCTCTCCCTCCAACATTTTCATCCAGATAAAATCAGAGTGCCTGGTAGGGAGTGGAAGGGAAGTAGAATCATAACAAACGACGTGGGGGAAGGGAGTCCATAGACCATACATCTGCTTTATTCAAAAGACATCCATTAAATGCCTCCTGCACACCAGGTCTCATGCAAAGTCCAAGGATGCAGCATGAACCAAGAGAAAAAACTCCGCTCTCCAGGAGGGACCTTACGTCTGGGACACGCGGGTCAACATGTCTGAGGTGAGAAATTCAGAGCAGAGTTTTGCCTCTGATGACAAGGAGCTTTCTGAGCTGGTTCAGGGCATGGATTCCAGGACCAGCTGGCTGGGAACACTGGTCTCTTCCCAGCTGTCTCCCTCAGCAGGAGATTCAGGGAGGAGGCAGACTGTGGCTCTGAGCCAAAAGTGGGGAGCACACTTTCTCAGAATCAGGCTTCCGCCCTGGCAAAACGTCACTAGTGGTGACCCAAGTTCGCTCCCCTGGAGGCATGTCTTTTCTGCTTTTCTCGGTTCCAGGTAGGAAAAGAAAAAGAAAGGAGAGGGAGGGAAAAGCCAGTCATTCCGCTGAACCCCAGCAGAGGCTGGTTTCTAGCATCAGGCACGGATGACATTTACTGAGCCCCAGCCAGTGTCCAGAATGTTCCTGACATTCACATAGATGACAGCCCTTCTCCAGAAGTGAGCACTACCAGGGGGTACAAGAACAAAGAAATATATAGAGCAACCTTACAAGAAAATAGGTCCTTAAAAAAAACACTGAATGAGTCAGACATTGTAGGAATAACTTGGCTCTGGATTCTTCCCTCCCCCAAAATCATTCCCTGTGGCTAGGAATATCTTTCTGACTTTGTATATGATTCTGGTAAGTTCATTACAAGTATTTATTAGCCTGCATAGGTCATTTGAAACCTTGAAATCCCAGTTAATTTGGACACTCTACTCAACATGATCAACGTCAGGGTAGGTTAGGCTTCCAGGGAGAAAAATAATGGGAACGCCGTTTATCTGTAAATAACATCAAACTTGTACTAGAATGCATTTTATTAGGTGAGGAAAGAACTCCAGTTGTTGTCTCAGTGAGAAGTTCCATTGACCTTCTGCCTCAGGAGACCATGAATGGAAAAGGCCTTTGCCCCGGGGTGTCCCATGGACCATAGTGTCTGCTCCATGAGCAGCCTGGACTCTCTGTCCCCACTTATCTTCCTGAGCATTTGCTGTTTTCCTCTTTAGCTGTATGCACTGCACAGTTAATTACTGAGGTGAGGAGAGAATGCCCCTTTCCAAGGAAAATTATGGAAATGCTATCAGACATTAAGGGTTAATGAGTGTGAACAGGTGTGAGATTAGATGCAGCTGAAAATAACAAGACATGGCCACTTGGTGATTGTTAGAGTCATTGTTAAAGCTGCCAAAACAAAACAAGAAATTCTATTGCTCAGGTGATTTTTCTAAAAAACTGTTTTTTTTTCTTCTTCACCAAGCAGTCTCTTTTCTTGTCCTTGTAGCTAATAGTCCCATTGATGAGTATCTTTCCCCCTAAGGATCGGTTTCATCATTGGCAGCTTCACAGAGAGTGAGATGGCTCATACACAAGTCTCAACCTTGTCAGTACAGAGTCTATGCTAATTGGCATCACTAAAAACTGGCCCCACCAGCTTGAAGTAATTTACAATCTTATGCTTCCAGTGGGTTATTAATAAGGAAAAACTTGCATGAGTGGTGGAAACTTCACGGAAGTCTTGTCTCTTTTTTTTTAAAATCAAAGACACTAACATTAATTTCAGAACTGTATTGTACTTCTTTTTGACTGTGGTTGTTGACATTTGAATTCCCTCTAGGCAGCCATGGGGTGGCATTGTCAGATTTAAATCATGTGTATGACTCTAAAGCTATGGCGTTAAAGACACTATGAGATTGCTACTCTCCCTTCAGGGTCCCAACTACAGACACTGTGTTATGAAATGTGGAGTGTGGAGAAACCCTGTTTTTTTTTTTTTTTTTTTTGTGCATGGGTATATTTGATGAATTAATGTGAAAAGCATCCATGTCATGTACAAGGTGCTAAGGACTGATGGACACACTGTTGTTCTTCTCTGAAGGACCTTGTGTTCTAAGTGGGGATTCCTCATCATGTTATGTAACGGATTTCATTTGGGGTGACGTGAGATTTGGCACTCATCGCTCAAATCCCAGAGGCCCATCCAGGTGCTGACTCTGAACATTAGTGGATTAAGGGACTCATCTGGCAGCTTCTCCAGTGGGAGTTATTAGCTTTCAGGTCTTGGATCCAAGCTACCTAGATTCACACCGAAAGGGGGCTTGATAAAACTTGATGCTGAGTATTCATTTATGCTGAGAATGCTAGCTGCAAAGATTGGGATGCCACTTACCACAGTCTCATAGGTAGACACTCTCATAGGCAGCTTCTTCTTGGGAAAAGAATACACATCTCTGTGTTGCATTTCTCAAAAGGGGACATTTTTCCTGAGGGTGTTGAGGACTCTACTGAGTGGCTACAAGTTGAAACTCAGTTGGCTTATGACAGGAGGGGAGAAGAGAAGAGGGATTCTAGGATTGGGTGGATGAGGAGGGGTGTTCAATGTTATATTCTGGAAAATGTCCTTGACCACAAACGCAGTTTTCCACAGCTGCAGCTGAGCAAGCTTGTTTTTTTTTTTTTAGATTAGAAAATATAGTTTATTTAAAAAGTAAATTAGAGAGAGAGAGAAAGAGCAAGAAAAGATCACCTCCCCAAGGTGGGGAGGGTGCCAAAGCCAGAAAGCATGGCAATAGCCATAGCTCAAAGAGTATATGGCCACACAACAGTTAGCAAGGCAATGGCCTGAGCAAGCTCTTAATGTATCCATTTCAGGAAAGCAGAAGGGAGAAGTTCTGGAAGCTCACTCTAAAATGGCCCACATTTCTCCCAATGCATTGAGTGAGGCTTGAAGCTTTTCCCAAATTAGATTGGTTTTTAAGTACCAAAACCTGATCGAGGGTTCACATGGAAATTTATGCCCAGTCAATTAAAATCACACTACAGGTCAAGCGTGAGAAAAAGCAGACGAGTTTTGTAAACCTTAATGCTGTTTAGGGTGGCTCTGGGACTCTGAACTCTGGGAGAGGCATCACCAAGAGCAGAAGCAGAAGAGAAACCTCACATCTGGAGTGATGATGCCCATAGATGCTTATTGGTTTACTATGTACCGGGCTCTGGCTATGTTCTTAATTTTATCAGTCCTCCCCACGATACTATGAGGTAGGGATTATTCACTCCCATTTTATTGATGAGTAATTGGGGGCTTCAGAGGTTACACAGTGACATTCCTCAGATTTCTATGGAGTATTTTGTCATATTTGCTGCAGGCCTTTGTAGCACACATTGGACAGCTTATACATCTTTTTTTTCTTATCACTCATGTACATTGATACAGAGAGAGTTTCACCCCAAAGCACTATAACTGGGATTTTCCTCTTAATTCAAACAGCCAAGAGTTCATGGCAGCCTAGTGCTAAGTGCCCAAAGAGAGTTGCTAATAATAAATAACACAAAATGCAGCTCAGTTCAAGGAGTTTGGAAAGTTTCCTAGAAGGGGAAAGGTGTGTGCAGAGCCCTGGGGGGAGGAGACAGGAAAGGATATTCACTTATGGGGAATGGGGAAGAACACGGATTACAAGACATTAGAAACAAAGAAACAAAAGAAATTGGTGGCTACTTTGATGGGGCTGTAACTGAAGAAAGGGAGAAGTCTGTAGTACCCCACGTCTTTATAATAAAAATTAAAAAAAAAAAAGAAAGTTCTGGTATTGCTGGACTAGAGAATAATGATACTGTCTCCTTTTCCTGATCAGAGTCAGATGTAAGCTCTAAATCTCTCTTTCAATTAGGAACCGCCACCTTTCTCCTTACCTTTTGGCACTCCCTGCCCATTACTTGCTTGACTTTTCTCCTCATCATCATGTAATACAAAATCCTTATTTATTTTATTGCCCTTTTCTTCACTAGATTGTAAGGTCCCAGGAAAGAAATATTTGTCATTTTGGTATCCTTAGAACCTAGACCAAAACAGGCTAAATGGTCTTCTTTGTGTGTGTGTGTGTGTGTGTTTGTGTCTGTGTATGTGTGTGCCTGTATATGTATACATAGAGCGTATACACACATATATGTGTATACATGTATATTTTCAGAGCTTTTAGTCTTGTTTTATATTTTTAATTTTTAAAGGGGGGAAATTTCACATGAGTAGAAACTAGATGATTTATCGTGCTAATTGTCAATACAGTAGAAACTGTACTTCGAGTACTAACACAAGCATTCCATTTTTTACTTTCAGTACAATAGTCAATAAATTATATGATATATTCAACGTTTTATTATAAAATAGACTTCGTATTAGATGGTTTTGCCTGACTACAGGCTAACATATTAAGTGTTCTGAACACATTTAAGATAGGCTAGCCTAAGCTATGATGTTTGGTAGATCTGGTACAGTAAATGCATTTCAACTTATGACATTCTCAATTTACAATGGGTCTATTGGGAGGTAGCCCCATTGTAAGTCAAGGATCATCTGTATTTCTAAATCAATATTTGTAAGAGTGAGGGAAAATAAAAAGATTTAAGATCAGGAGAATTGAAAGGCCCAACAAGTCTATGTAAGTCTTGTTTGTCTGGGGCTGCCTTGGAGGAAGGGGAAGGTGATTCCATGAAGGTTTCTGGCACAGACACCTGCGGGTGAGGAACCTAAGGAACTCTGCAAGAGAGCTGTGGAGCTGGTACTGAAAGTCACAGCCAGAGCCATGTCGCTAGATGAAAGTGGGTGCCAGCAAAGTCAGTCAACTCACTGAGCTCTGGTAGGATGAGGGAAAATAAGTACTCTCAGAAACACGATTTTGCAAGTTCCTTGAAGAATATAAATGAACATCTTTGATAAGGAGAAATTAAGTAGGTGACACGTCTCCTTAAAACTTCCTGCGTTGAATTAATGTTACAGAGAAAAGTTTTCAGTAAAAATAAGCTCTACATTTAGGTGTAAACTTAGGTGATTTGTTTTTGATCTCCTTTGTTTTCTGATAAACAGCTGGAGTCATACATTTACTTTTGAGTTCTGCATTTGTTTCATCACATACATATTGACAGGAAGTATTTTCTTCTTTTCTTTTTAGTTGACATGAAATAATTGTACATATTTATGGAATAGAGTGATATTTCGATGTGCGTATACAATGTGTAGTGATCAAATCAGGTTAATTTGCATAACCATTACCTCACACATTTATCATTTCTTTGTGTTGTGAACATTCACAATCCCCTCTTCTAACATTTTGAAAATATATAATAAATTGTAGTTACTCACCCTACAGTGCTGACATGAAGTATTTTTAGTGGTACTCACTTTTAAGTATTTCAAAATTTCTTATTTCTTCTTCAGATAGGATATATTTAGTAGTATGGTGTTTTTACTTTTAGACATATGGACTTTTAATATTTCTTAAGTAATGTTTCTGTTAATAATTTCTACTTCGTCCTATTGTAATAAATGAACATAGTCTATCCAATGCTATTTTTTTTCCTACAATTTATTGAGGATTACTATGTGGGCTGTACCCCTTCAATTTTCTAAAATATTATCTGTATGCTTGAAAAAAATGTGTTTTTTGGTTTGGCGAGTATAAGGGTCTACATTCATCTAATATATATATATTTTTGAGTTGGAATCTCACTCAGTCACCCAGTCTGGAGTGCAGTGGCCACTCCCGGCCACCGCAGCCTCCACCTCCTGGGCTCCGGCGATCCTTCCGCCTCCGCCTTCCAAGTAGCTGGAACTACAGGTGCGCGCTACCACGCCCGGCTCATTTTTTTTTATTTATTGTAGAGATGAGGTCTCGCCAAGTTGCCCAGGCGGATCTCGAACCCACGGGCTCAGGTAATTCACTCACCTCGGCTCCCAAAGCGTGGGATTACAGGCTGAGCCACCGAGCCCGGCTCATCTAATATTTAAAACTTATTAGGTATGCTATTCGGACTTCTATGTATGTTAATTTTTGACAGCTTGGTCTATCCCTTTCTGAGAGAAGCATATTAGATCTTTGAACACATAGCTATGTTTTCAGATGCATGTATCAATATGTTCATGATCATTAAAACATTTTAATCTATTTTTTCTTTGAAAGATTATATGTGACCACACATATATACATTTTTGTTTTTCTTCATGAGCTTTTCCTCTTCAGTTGCTTTAGTCCAATATTAAAATTTGTTCCACAATTTTGTACATATTCACCTAGCTTTTCTTTTTTATCTCTATATTTTCACCCTTTGTATTCTTAAGTTTTAAGTAAAGAACGTTATTATTTTGTCTCTTCAATCCAATCTGAACATGTTCTTTTGATTGGTTAATTGAACAAATTATGCATTGGTTATAATAAACAATTTATGTATTAATTACAATAAAACATTTTAATAAACAAAAGTATAATGAACAAATGTATATATTAATTATAATAAACAATCAATATGTATTAATTGCAATAAATGATATAAACAATAAAAAATACAGATAACAGTAAAATATAATAAACAAAACCGGGCATGGTGGCTCATGTCTGTAAGCCCAGTGCTTTGGGAAACCAAGGCGTGGCGGGGGAGGGGGAGGAGGGTCACTGAGTCCAGAAATTTAAGACCATCCTGGGCAACATAACAAGACTTTGTTTCTACAAAAAGTAAAAAATTAAAAAATTAGCCAGGCGAGGTGACAGGACTTCACTTGAAGTCCTAGCTATTTGGGCAGCTGACACGGGAGGATCCCTTGAGCACAGGAGTTGGAGTCTGAAGTGAGCTACAGTTATGCTACTACACTCCCGCAGGGCCTTTAGAGTAAAACCTTGTTTCTACCAAACAAAGCAAAGAACACAATTGTATAGTGCTTACTGCATACCAGGCAGGACCCAATTCCAAGGGATTTACACGTGGGATCACGTTTAATCCTCACATTAACTTGTTGAGGTAGATTATGTTCTCTTCTCTTTACAAATGAGGAAACGAGGCCGGAACAGGCTAAGGAATGTGTTCAAAGCTACACAACAAGCAAATGCTAGAGCCAAGAGGCAAGATACAAGCTCAGGCAATTTGGTTTTGGAGTCACATTTTTAACCATTATGTTACAGTGCCCCTGGGTTATATGTAGGGTTTGGCTGGGGTTTACCTCTCTCTCTCACTTGCGATTTTTTTTTTTTTTTTTGAGTTGGAGTCTCACTCTGTCGCCCAGACTGGAATGCAGTGGCCACTCCCAGACACCACAGCCTCGACTTGCTGGGCTCCGGCGATCCTTCTGCCTCAGCCTTCCAAGTAGCCGGAATTACAGGCATGCGCTACCACGCCCGACTGATTTTTTGTAGAGATGAGGTCTCGCTGCCCAGGCAGGTCTCGAACCCGCGGGCTCAGGCTCATTTGCGTTTTTTACTTGCCATCTAATTTTTTTCATTTTTTAAATGCTTTCCAGTCTTAGATAAAATTTTTTCCTCAAATTTAACGGTCTTACATCAATCATATCCACCTCTTCTTTAGTACCTTAAATGTTGGATTTAGGGTAAGAACCAGCAGCTCACGTTTATTTGTGTTGAGTGAGACTCTTGAAGCCAGTCCGAGCTTGACCTCTCTTTCCACTGTACTACTATTCATCTTCAATACCAGCCCTCTATTCCAGTTTCATTGACAACTGAATTTTCCATGTCTTTTCCTTTTCTCTTCCTCTTCCTTTTCTTCTCCTTCTTCTTTCTCTTGCTACTTAGAATTTCCTTCTCTCTCTTATTCAATTACCCAAATTATATCCAGCTTTCAAATGCTCAGTCTAAATTTCTTCTCTTCCATAAAGTCTTCCTTGACTTCGTGTATCAGAGTTCTTCTATTTCTTCTAGCTAGTGTAAGCAGAAAGAGATTTATTAGTGAGTATTAAATGCCTGTTGTCCACAGCCCAATGTCATTTGGCACCTATGATACGGACACAAGAACTTCGTTCAACCAGTGTTCTCCCAGAAGCCCTCATGTATGTCATTGGGTTGGCAAGAATAGCCCAACTGTGTGCTGATGGTTTCTTCATGGGGGAGAAGTCTCCTGTTGGTTCAGTTATTTGGTAGCACCTAGAATATATTCAGAACTATAGCTGCAAAGGAATCTGAAAAATCCAGATTGTGACTATGGCATTGATGTTCTAGAAGGTATTTATAAAGAGTTAGCCCATAGTTAACCCAAGTTAACCCATAGTGTCTGCCATATTTGGTTATCTTAATCCTCCCTCCCCTGACCTCCACCTGTACTCAGACTCACACTACACATCAGAAAAACTGTTTAGAAATCATATGCAAAACAAAGGGTGCTCTTTTCATGAGAGGTGAGATGTTATTTTACTTGAACATCAAAATCTAGCTCTGATGCTTCTGGTCAACAAAGAAAATTAGGGCTCAAGCCAAGAATTTTAAGAAAGCAGCAACTGCCATTTCAAAACGATTGCAGAGACTGTTATTATTCTCTATATTAATTTCAATTTGACATTTTACCACAGTCACTTGAAAAGTGAGAGTAGTGAATGAATCAGTTATCTATCTTCATCCAAAAACTAGGTGATCTGACTCCCAGTTGCTTATGCTTCACTGTATTAACTTCCCCCCCACATTCTTCCTACAATGGGTACGGAATCCTCTCCCTTCCCCATTAATGTCAAATCCCCAATTTGTCTCCTTTGATCTTGCTTGTTGCCTAGAAATGACTCTATTTAGGGATTGTCAGTGTGTATAAAATCTACTGCAAAACTGGATGGTGGTACAGAACTAACATCCCATTCCACTTCAGTCTAAGATTTAGAAAATGAAGCAGAAATAAAAGACAACACTATGAAATATTTGAATGGAATACAGTACCCTCCTCCCTGTTTTTCAACTAAACACATAAAAACTCCAAGCGAGTATTGTCAGGCAACTTGAATATCCGTTGTCCCTGCAGTATTGAATCTAAGTAGAGCTGCATAGTGCATTTACATAATTGCACAAATTAGAGATACCTCAGAATGAAAGGTTTCCTGGTGATTTTTCTCTGCCCTTTCATTTGCTGGTTACAAAATTATGAGTGCTCCTGCAGTGCCGCAGTGTCTCCTCTCCCTGGGCCTTGGTCAGTGCACAGTTGTCCCGCTCCCATCTGAAAATGGCTCTTAGGAGGCACTAAGTGAATGGCCTCTCCCCAGGACTCCTGTTGGCTGAGCCAGAAAAACTAGCCCCAGACCTCTGGTCTCTGCTCTTCCAGTCAGGTGGTTCCACATAGATGCCCATCCTTCTGGTAGACCTTCCTTCCACTGCCAACTCCAGGAACTGCAAAATGAGAGCCAGAGATTAGGTGGCATCTTGGGTGACATATTTTTTTAGGTAGCTCATCTTTCCCTGCTTTTGTTTATCAATTTTTCTTTTAAAAGGTCTGAAAGGTTAACTGCTCTTGACACGACTTACTGGAAACACTTTCTATAGATTAAAAAGAGTTCGTGTTTGAAAGGTTTTAGGGCAGGGGTAACTAATGGAAATACTTGATTCCATGTAGTTTAAGCAGGAGTCTGAGTCTGTTTTTTTCTTTCAGAGGTGTTGCCTGGTTTAGTGGAAAGAGAACTAGATTAGGAGGCTGCAGATTGCTTTTAGTGGCTGCCCTGTCCCCCAAGCAGGTTGTGTCCCCTTTAGCCTGCCTTTGCTCCCAAACTGTTTTCCCATTTATCAAGTGGCAAACATACAATCTCTGTTCCACCATGTTGATGTGACTGCTGTTAGATAAGATAACTTGATGTTATTTATAAAAGAACTGTATATTAGTACAAAGGTATGAACTTGTATAGAAAAAAATGCTTGCATTTTCGTCAGAATCCATGGAGTTAAGTGCTAGATCTGCCACGTGCCAGGTGATCTGATGCAGGTGAGTTCATCAATCCAATCCATTTCTATTTTAATTTGTAAAATGAGGGTGAAAATAATATTTTACTCATATTGATACAGGAGCACACAGGATAGCATAAAGCTTTTTGTAAAACTATAAAGGTAGTAAATCCCACATAAATACTTGCTAGATGCCAGGAATTCTGCTAAATACACAATTTGTTTTGTCTTTTATTTAATTTTTTTTTTTAGATAGAGTCTTGCTATGTTGCCAGGCTGGCCTTGAACCTGTGGGCTCAAGAGATCCTCCTGCTTCAGCCTCCCAAGTAGCTGGGACAATGGACGTGTACCACCATGCCCTGCTGCAATGTGTTCCTTAAACATCACAGTGGACTTTTGAGGGAGTAATGCTATGATCCCCTATTCCATTGAAGAAAACTAAGGCTCACAGAAGTAGAGCCATACACTAAGCATGGAGCCAACATTCAAACAATGTCTGACTCCTGAGCTGGTTTATAATCACTGTTGACACAGTCATGGATTACTGTTTTGCTACTTTTATTATTTCAGCAAATGACAATGGCATAATGAAGGCTCAGAGGATGTTATTTTCTCAGAGTTAGGGGTTCTTATGATCGACCTGGTCACATTCCATTTATGGAGCACCTTATGTATTCCTCAATTATAATTGCTCTTTGCAAGAAATAGTAACTCCTCAAAAGGCCTTGAGAATAAGGGCAATCTCAGCTAGCTTGATCCTACCCCCCACAAGCTAGCTCTATTGCTTGAGTTCAATTATTGAGCCATCCTTGCTAATATGTGAATATAATCCTTAATATATTCTGAATATAAGTTACAATCTTTGGGAAAGGAACCTGTCTCTTATGAGATTTCCACTTTGGTGCAATGAATGATATCTTCTGTCTGTTGCCTTTGGCCATTTGTAAAAGGAATAGGACAGCAAAGGGAAACACAAAAGTATTATGTGAGGAACTCTGGGAAAAGGTTTTTGTCAGAGAGGGATGAATTTCCAGGTCGAGTTAGGTATCTGCTTCTGTATTTATTCATTCATTTACTTATTTTGGCTTTAGGGTCTTCACTTTCTTGTTACTTGAGAATGACTATTAGAAGGGACATTTATCACTCTTCTATCCAGTTCTCATTGTACTTTACATTCGATAGCACTTGTGGCTCAATGACTTTCTATGTAGAACAAACCTGATAATTCTGCATAGAGGATAGTAAAGACCAGAAATGGGAAAGTTGGAGGTAAGAATGAAAATGATTTCAGAATAAAGGGTTTTCATTCAGTAGAAGTGGTTTGTGCTTGACCGACCAACCAACCATTTACTGAATATCGTCGATGCTCTCAGCATTAGGGATATCAACAACTCTTTGCCAAAGCTCCCTTTCTAGTGAGAAAATGGTCTGAGATGGCGGACAGGGACAGGGTGAAGGGATATCAATTGTTCATTGGGACCAGATGAGGACAGATACCTTTCAGGGCAGAAGAGCAGAAATCTCTTTCACTAAGAGGAGCTGTGGACTCAGATAGCCTTAGATGCTGAACAGTTACGGTAAGACACCCTTCTACTAAGGATACACAGTGTTATGTGTCTGTTCTATGGGCTTACAGTTCACCCATCTTGAAGCTAGTTGATATCCTGACTCACAGCCGCATCCGTCTTGAAGGAAGACTGATTGGAATAGGTCATGGCTGGTATGGTGCTTTATTTGAAGAAACTAGACTCAGGGTAGGCTTAGGGGAAGTGAGATAGTGGTTAGGTGGTAGCCACAAGACACTGCTCCAAATATGCCACTGGAAGCAGGAAACTCTTTTGGCTCAAGCCTTGGGACAGGGCATCTTCCTTTAGAGCACTATGCTTGGGAATCTTTAGAGTGTTATGCTTCTGACTTGTAAGAAGTGTCTTTATGCCACAATTAATATAAGCTTCTTTTTTTAACCTCTTGGATAGGCCTGATTTGGGGAGGAAATGCCCAGCTAAATTCATTTGGAAATGTACTGTTTAACATTCTGCAGCTGCCTCTCTGCTTTCTTATAGTCTCAAGAATTTAGCAGCCATGTCCTGCAGAAGTAAGGCAAGCATCAGTTCGAATGCTAGAGAGGTAATCTCCCTTAGTCTCAGTTTGGGTTTGGTTGCTGATTCACAACTTCATGGTGAGGAAAAAAAATCTTTCTCAATTTATTAAGCCAGTGCAGATTTTTCTCACAGCAAAGTGAAGGCACTAAAATCAACAGATTCAGCAGGTTTGTACGAAGATTTCCATCTAGTACCTTTCCTCTCCTTATGTGATCTAACTTGACTTGTGGGTGAGTGTGTGGTGACTTTGTTTTCTGAAGTTACAATCAGATACCCCCCTGTGTTCATGAGCAGATACCCCTTATAATTTCATAATCAAACACCCTCTGTGATCCCATGAGCAGACGCCCCTGTAATCCCATGATGGGATATTCCTTATGATCTCATGAGACGCAGCCTAGGATTCCAAAGGCAAATGCTCCCTGTGATCCCATGATCAAATGTCTTTTGAGCTCCCCTTAATAGCCCTGGGCCCCACCTTTTACAAAAATCTCATTATCTCTCACTCTCAGAACCTCTCTTCGATTTCCCTGAGTACTTCGCCCCAGCAAGCATCAGAATTAGGGGAAACCAAACTTAGCATTTCATCAGGAAAATGTTTCCTTAAATGGAAGGGAAAAGCGGTAGAGGAAAAGAGAATGAAGACCCCAAAGGCATCATGGATTTTATGACTCTAGGGTAGATGAGCTGGAGAAGTAAATGCTCCCAGCCACAGTCTGTATTTAAATTGTGAACAGAAAAGTCACTTCAACTGGTCCGGTGGCTCAGCCTGCAATCCTGCGCCTTGGGAGGCTGAGGTGAGTGGATTGCCTGAGCCCGCGGGTTCGAGATCCGCCTGGGCAACTTGGTGAGACCTCATCTCTACAATAAATCAAAAACTTAGCTGGGTGTGGTAGCGCGCGCCTGTAATTCCAGCTACTCAGAAGGCTGAGGCGAATGGATCGCCGGAGCCCAGCAGATCGAGGCTGCGGTGGCCAGGAGCCGCCACTGCACTCCAGTCTGGGCGACAGAGTGAGACTCCAACTCAGAAAAAAAAAAAAAAGTCACTTCAATTCTTACTCTTTCTGTTCCTTCTCTTTCCTCTTTCTTCTCACTCTTCCTACCCTTTTCATTTGTTAAATACGTTTGACATTCACAATATCTCAGAGAAAAGTATGTTTTTTTTCTAATTTGTTCTCTAAAAAACTGAGGTCTAGTTATATAATGCCAGTAGCATTTTCCTTCTCAACACAAGCTAACCACCTATGGTGCTGACATTCATTCACGAACTCATTTGTTCCTTTCAATTTTATTTTATATTTTATTTTGAGAAAGCAGGATTTATTAAGAGGACAGAAAAGCTCCCACAGTGAGAGGGGATCAGAAGGGGTTGCCCCATTTGCTCCTTTCATTACTTGAGCATGTACTTTGCTCTAGACCTAATATTTCCAAAAGAATGAAAGTAATGATAAGTAATATTTCTTGAGTATTTTCTATTAGTCGAGCCTAAGACAAATACATTCATTAAATAGTCCCAACTGCTTAATTATTACTGCCTGTTTCTAGATGAAAATTGAGGCTTAAAGAAGCAAATAAAGTCAAGTTCCTCAAGGTCAAGTTTGCACACAGAAGTTTGATGGTAGATTCTAGCCTTGCTGTATGCTATACCCCTTTTAGGAGGAATTCTCAAGTTTTAGCCGCAACAAATTGCCTGGAGGGCTTTTCAAAACATGGATTTCTAGCTCCCCTCCTGACGGCTCTGATTCTGATTCATAAGGCTGATAATTTGCATTTCTAATAATTTCCTAGATGATGTTAGTGGGACCCCACTTTGAGAACCACTGCTGTAGGCTATCCCACCTCTTCTGCAGCCTCTCGCAGGGCCACGTGCTTTAGGAAAGATGAAATGGGACATTGCAATTTATTTATTTGCAGTCCAGATTGATGTGGAAGAGCCAGAGCTCCCAGCCGGGACAGTTGCCCCTTTCTCCTGTGTTGCTTCCACAGTTGGGCAGTGGTCTCAGGTTCTTCTCTTCCCTCTGTGCTTCCTAACAAAAGACTATGAGGGGGAAACTGTCTCGAATTAAGGGGCTGGTTGCTCTTAGTGATTGGCCAAAGAAGCTATTTTGTGTGTTCTGATGTGCCGGTCATGAAAGTGTCGCAAGCAATACAAGCTTGTAAATAATCTCCAGATTCACTTCTGCTCAATATACTAGAGTCAGAGTCTAGTTGTTCCACAACACTATTCCGAATCCTGAAAACAGCAAAAACAGCAGCTGCACAGAGCCTGTTTATTTATTTAATCCCTCACGTAAACACAGTGATGATGACGGATCATCACTTGGCCTTTAAACATGACTGTGCCCCCGGCAGGGGCCTTGTCCTCATGTGAGCCCCTGGCCTCTTCCTGTGTCTGCAAACAGTGGCAAAGCGGAAACAGAAGGGAAATAGGCGTGAGGAAATGGTGTTAAGTTGCAAAACATGGATAGAACAATTGGCATCGCGGTTCCCAGGACAAGCAGACCTCACTGGCTTGTGGAGGCACAAACTCCAAAGGGGGTGGCTCTGTTCTCTGGCACCTAGGATATGCACTTTTTGCAGCCTTGGATTCGTCCTGCCTCTAAGGAAGCTATTTACAGTTTTGCACAGTGGGATAGTTTTATGAGCCAACCCTCTCATTTTTATGAGGGTTCCCGGGGTAAAGCAGTTATACAATCTTACACCAGCACACCAACTTCAGTGAAGTACAAACAATATAAAGTAGGCCATCCAGACCTGTAAAGCAGGCAACGCCAAGCAGTCGTGATCTGAGTTCAGTTCAGTGGTGACCTGGCTTATTACGATAAGATAGAGGAATGAATAGCGCCGATGGAGGGAGAGAACGAGTGAGTGGGAAATAAATAATTCATTGGGCTCTTTCCAGAAGCTGTAAGTTGAAGGGACAGAAATCTTGTTATCAGAAAAAGGACCAAAATTCAATTGCTAGGATGTTCTTTCAAATTACTTTTCAGATTTGTTGGTGGAAGGAAATAACACTACCCTCTACCAAATATTTGGTAAGCAATCTATCAACACAACATGGCTTTCAGGTTTTAATATGGCTTCTATGACAAACCAACTTTTCCCCAGTGAACCTGTCAGGAATGAGGTCTCTGGGTGTGCTTGTATTTACAAATGAGTTTGCTAAGCTTTGACTTCATAAGAAGACAGGGTTAATTATGAACTAGACTGTGGATCTTAAATTTATCAGCAGGCTAAGTAGCTGGTGACTGCTCCAATCAGAGTCAGCTTCGAGGAAATGAAATGGGACTTATTTACATTTAGAGTGATGCCGAGCTTCTTAATCACCTCAAAGCATTTAAAAATTAACTTTACTACTAGCAGTTCAAGAGGCATAATGAACCCTGGGAGGGCATTTGCTACCCCTTCTCCCTCTTCTTATGGAGTGTCTCCTCATTATTTCAGCCTGTGTTCTTTGCCTGTGTTTGTGCTAAAGCCTGGAAAGTTTCTGATTTTGGTTTTGTTCAGTAATCTGTGGTTTTTTTGGTAAGCTTTATGATGAAGCAGTTTTCTAAAACCTTACCAGAATTGCTAATGGTCACCAGCATAGCCTAGCATATGTGCACAATATGAGACAGAAATCCTCCAGGTAAATGTTCTTTGATATGAAATATTGCCATTAAATTGGTGGGTTACCAAAGGGTTATTATTAGTAATACATGCTGGACGAGAGTGGTGATGCCAGACTTCTCACTTGTCTATGTGGTCACTTTTAAATGAACATTAGTAACAGCTAGATAGATTTTGAATTACAAATTTCTAGTTGGCCAATAAAAATGACCAGAGCAGTTAGGATGATAGATACATATATAAACAGCAGTTTCGGTCACCTTTTAGTTTAACACAAACTCTAAATCAACTTAAAATACATATTGCAGTATTTGGGCATGCAGTCTTTAATTATTTCATAGTTTCTGAGCTTGGCAGAGGACAATAAGATTTGCTGGTGGGATGAGTGATAGTAATACCTCCCCTGCCTTACTCAAAGAGTTGTAAAGATGTATAAGATTTCTTTTTCTCTGTCAACTGAAAGGAGATGTAAGATATCTGGACACCCCAATATTTATTACTTTAATAACATGCTTACCCATTATTTGTGTTTTGGTTTTAAAAATTGAAATTGTATAAAGATAAACAAAAATACTATCCCCTTAAAATCATTACAATTTTCTCTTTATTTAAAAACTACCATGTAAAATCTTTATTTTAAAGAAAACAGTTTTCCAGAAAGGATTGATGGGAAATATGGGTCCAGTTGAGGCATTAAGAGCATCTTTTTTTGTTATAGAGGGAAAAAAAATAAAATATTTGCATTTAAAGAGTTTATGTGCTTTGTATTTCGAAACCCATTATGATATGAATTCAGGTAGAAGGGAGGCCCTTTCTTTTTGCTAAATTACAGTAGCTAGGAGACCAAGGTGTAGGTTCTTGGGATTTCAACTTTGACTGCAAATGAGGTTCACCTGCTTTAGTGAAAGGTGGGACACTTGTGAAAATGAGCAGAAACCAGGGACTCTGACTTTACTTCTTTATTAGAGGCAGAACATTCTCTACTTTACTGTTCATACTGAGCAGAATCTGCTGGAGGAAGATTGGCGGCTACACCTCTTGGGCTTTCCCATAACAAGATGTTCATCTCTTGAGGCTATTCTGGTGAGCCAAGCCGTACATAAATTCATTCTAATTAAATATGCTAGTCTCTGGGGGGAGATGCCTTCATTATAGGGACTTATTTCAGGGGAATATAGATATGTGCATATCTATATTTTAGAGATAGACACCAGTGTCTGTTTGCAAGCTAGGAAATATACCATCCCCCCTCTCCCCCTTTCATCTTACATCTTGCTATCTGGAGACTCACACAAAACAAATCCCTTGGGACTGAACATACTTTCAAATATGTAAAGTTAAACCCTTCTCAGACACATACGTCTTTCCATTACAAGTATAAGGAGAAGCTTCCTATAACTCTAAATTTAATGGTGCTGTTTCTAATTGAAGCACCTGGCTCAATTAGGAATTAATGAGTGCTTTCTGATGATAAAGATAATGAGCCCTAACAGTCACAACCAAGAAGCATTACTTAAAAAATAAATAAATAGTATATATATATATATATATATATATATATATATATATATATATATATAGAGAGAGAGAGAGAGAGAGAGAGAGAGAGAGAGAGAGAGAGAGATCCAGAGAAGAAAAGTAAACCTACATGTAAGTGGTCAAAACATGGTCTTCCTTTTGATTGTTTGTAAAAATTAGAAATTACCATCTGAACTGAGATGTCAAGTCTTACACAAAAAGTTATACTTAAACCCCAACTTGACTCATTAACTAGCTTCTGCTCCAGAAATAGAGAAGGTAAAAGAAGATGCTAGAAGCATTTTACTGCCTCTCCCTTCTGCCTCATCCCACCTATTCTTGTTGGGAAGGGATCACGTGCAACAAGTGACAAGAATATTCAGGTCAGATTTGCTTTCTTTTCACCTCTGATACATAATGAGAGAAGAACAGTTAAATATGGAGTCAACAGACATTTGAAAAGTACTATCACCCTCTAATTCAAGGATTTAGCTGTTATGGGACACTAGGCATCTAACAAGACAGGGAAACAAACAAGAGGTACAGATTTAAAAAAATTCTACATGTAATCATACTCATAAAACTTGTGAGTTATTAAAAAGCAGGCTTTCATGGCACCGGGTATGGTGGCCCATGCCTGAATCCCAGCACTTTGGGAGGTCGTGGTGGGAGGATTGCTTGCACTTAGGACTTTGAGACAGGTCTGTGCAACATAACGAGATCCCGTCTCAAGGGGTGGGAGGGAAGCAGACTTTGATTTTTATACGAAGAATAATTCACTTGTAAAATTTTTGTGTTTTCAAATAAATATGAGTTTTACTGGAGGGATTTACACTCAGGTGAGGAAAAAAATATTGCTATGGTGACACTTGAAAAAGATGTATAACCAATTGTCCACCTAATAGAGTATAGACCTGCTGCTATAGTATTTTTTGGTTTCTGTGAAAGTTGTATCTGATTTACTTGTCTTGCATTGATGGCCTGCCTGCTCTTATGTATTCAGACGGTGTGCAAATTCTCTGAATTCTTCCCTGGAGATGGTATCCAGAGACTCATGATCAAATTAGACTTTTCCCAGCATTCTCATGTTGGGATTTGCTAGGGCTCATTAAGGGGTCTTCAGTTTGGTTGTCAGGACAGGTATTTCTGGGTCCTTGACAACGAGGTTGCATGCAGAAAGTCTATTTCAAATAGGGACAATGACCTTTTGGTCCCACATGCACTTTTCTTTTTTCAAAAATTTGTCTTGAACTTTGAGAATAATACCTTTTGTCCTCAATTAAAATAGTCTCTTGCAAGAATTTCTATTTCTGAGTTAGTGAGAAGTAAGTCAAGACCAAAATAATCCTTGTGAAATGACTCCTTTGGTGAACTAAAAGAATGAAGTTTTTAACCAATACTCCATGAGATTGCTGAATTTCTTTTAATTTATCGACGGTATATTAGAAATATGACATCCTACCCTCACATGATAATGATATGTCTGCTATCTTCTAGATGACACATAGTATATCAACTTCTGTCTGCAAAATCTGTGTTTTGAATTTTTGGAGGGCACTCTGTATGTCTTTGCTGAAGTCCTTGACCTAACACATTCATGTTGTGTATTCTTTTTTTTTTTTTGAGTTGGAGTCTCACTCTGTCTCCCAGACTGGAGTATAGTGGCACGCTCCTGGCCACTGCAGCCTCAACCTGCTGGGTTCTGGAAATCCTTCCGCCTCAGCCTTTCAAGTAGCTGGAACTATAGGCACGCGATACCATGTCCGGGTATTTTTTTTTAAATTTTTTTTATTGTGGAGATGAGGTCTCGCCAAGTTGCCCAGGCGGGTCTCGAACCCGCAGGCCCAGGTAATCCACTCACCTCAGCCTCCCAAAGTGCGGGATTATAGGCTGAGCCACCGAGCCCGGCTATGTTGCATATTCTAAAGATTGCAAAATTGACTTGGTTGATGGCTGGGCATGAGTATGAGCACAAATGTATTTTGAAAATGATGGCAACACTGACTATCTTGAAAGTTTAATTGATAGAACTATTTTATTTTGTTAATAACAGAACCTTGGCCACACCCAACACACTTGACCTTTCTTGACCAGGTATGGAGGCACAGGGATCTGATAATGATACCATGTTCAGATCGGGTCCCCTTCCCCAGTTTCCATCTTTGGGTAAGGGATTAAGCCTGTACCCTGGGTCATCTTTGTGATGAGTATATAAGCATCATTAGGAACTGACTTTGATTTCAGAAGTGATGCGTCTCATGTTGACACTTTAGCTGACTGGATAGAAATGTTATGGAAAAAAATTATGGAACAAAAATCTAGTGAGTAAATTCTCAGCCAAAACCTGGCAGGTTAGGCTAGGGCAATAATATTTGTGAAATGACTTTGGTGAACTGAAGGAAAGAAACTCTTGTCCAGTACTATATGAGATTGCTGAATTTCTTTTAATTTTCGGATGGAGTATTAGAAATATGACACCCTACCCTAACATAATAATGACAAGTCTGGCATGCCCAGCTGCCAACCAAGTTAATTTTGCAGTCTTTATCTTAGAAGAATATTCAACATAAATGTGTTAGGTCAAAGACTAACCTAGAAAAAGACTGAGAACATTTTTTAATCAAGTTGGAGACTACCTTGGTGAAAGGAAGCAAGGAAGAAAGCAATTTAAAAGGAAATGTGGTTCTTATCCTTGAGAATCTAAGGGTCTAATGAGGAGATGAAACAGACTTGATGATTTAAGAACATGATCAAACAATGTCAGTAAATAAAAATATATTTAATGAGAATCTAAGAATTATCTCAATTTTTTTCATGTAGAAAAGACTATCTTCTCACTCTGGCAGAGGAAGTCTTGTGTTCTGCGACCCCTGTGGCTCTCAAAGTTAGTTAAGTGTGAATCTGAGAACCAGGTAGATTAGGTTCTAATTTTGTCCCCACTTGCTAGCTGGGTGAATTTTGGGGAAATTTCTTAGACTTGCTAAGCCTTGTTTTTCTTACTTTCTCTTTTTATTTTAATCTCTAAAACAGAGCTAAACCGAATGGTATCTTTTTCATAGGTTGTTGTAAGCACTTACAGAGAATGAGGCTAGATGCAGAGGACACATATACTTGCCTCTTGTCGAAGACTCACTGGGGAGTGCCAGTTCTGTGTAGAGGTGATCAGAGCTTCCAAGGAGAATCAAACTTAAACTTCTGGCAGTTGGCGCCCACTCCAGGTGCAAAAGGAGGGCTACCTGGTTAGCGGACCGAAGCATCACTGTCAGGAGGAAACTGCCTCCCCTTACAGGGACTCTACATGGAACATTTCCAGCATCCACTTGGAGAAATGTACAGAGGAGAGGCTGTCAAAACCGAAAGGATTCTGCCAGGGCCTGGAGCCCCCTGTAGTCACAGAAGTGTCTGGGAATTGGGCAATTGAGGTAACCAAAGATAAGACACCTGCTTGTTGAAGACACCCTGACCCAGTTTCCTCTCACCTCAGGATTCATCACTGCTCGTGTTCTGCTAAGATATCTGGCCGTGAGAGTGGGAACTGCCACTGAGTCCTGTAAAGAAATGACTTGGGAATCCTGATGCAATGGGTGGGACAAATTCTGGGGCTTAGGCCAGGATTCCAACAAGCTCTGGGAAGGTCTGTCCTGATGCTCTTTGTTCTAACATTGATGTCTGGCTCTGCCTTTGTGGAGAAATGCTTTAGACGCACACTTCCATGTAGATCTGGGGCATGGAGTGCCTGCCAGCTCCTGTCAGTCCTTGTCATACTTGGGGTCCCCCTGTCAGACACTGATCTTGAAATTCTGCTTATTTAAGATCTTATTTTTGTGAGATATTGCTTGATATAAACTCTTCTTTTTCCCCTCGCCCCCTCTCATTCTTAGGCTTATTTCAACATTGTAATTAATACTTTAAAATTAGAGTTCATGCTGCTGAAAGTACTAATGTCACCCAACTGCCAGTTGAGGAGAACAATGCCAGAAGGCAACATTGGCTTACTTTTGGATGTAGGTTCCCAGACATACAGAAATTCTGCTCTCACAAAAAAAAGGTGTGATAAATAGCCCCCTGGGGGGTCTACAGAGCTCTCAAACCTGCCTTCTTTCCAGGTTAAACGAGAAAATGGGGGGTGACAGACAAGAGGTCAGCTTCATGGTGGGTGGGCAGGCTGCCCGGTGCGGGACGGGGACCTTGTTAGGGGGGTGTCCCAAATCAAGCAGTAGCCTTATTTAAGGGAAAATAATTCCTTAAAGCTCACCCCACAATAGTCTCCCTCCGAGAAGCAGCTGTCCGTGGGAGGCGTCAGAAGGCTGCACAACAAAGCCATCTGGCCCAGTTTTGCCATGGTCTCACCTCAGTGTGAGCTAGACATCTTCTCCTACTGTTTGTTTCTTCTTTCGCTCGCTCTGGTTAAATGATAAATCGACTTGGCAGGAACATTATGTTTCTATTCATTTGCTAGAGCGCTAAGCGCACGGAGCATACTTGATACATGTTAAACGATAAATACCGTGACAATAAGGCAAAGACTTGGAACCAGGAGTGGCATTTGGAAAGCCAGTGGGAGGGAGGAGCCTGAACACATATATACAAGCTTGGGCAAATCGCTCACCTTTGCCATTAAGCAGCTTCCAAAATATACTGTATCCCCTGACAGATGTGAACGGGGGCATTATTCATGAGTGGTAAGGGATGTGCGAATTGTAGTGAGATCAAGCTGCGAGGACAGGAAATAGCATTCAGAAGAGCCGCAGTGTGGCAGCCAGTGAGCAGCCCAAGGAGTGACAGATCCCAGAGGCGGCGTGGAAGCTGCCAGCATAATTATCCCCAGACCTCGTCACCTTAGCCAGCTTGGCACCTGGGCTGTGGTTGCAGGTGGAGGATGGAACGCAGACTGGCGGCTGGATGCTGGCTTTCCAGGGCTACCCCTTGTCCTTTGTTTGTTCTTCTCTTGGGAGGAGGGATGGTGGCTGTGGTGGACCAAAACACAAAGCAGGAAAATAATAATTTTTAAAAGAGATCATTCTGGTGAGTTGTGAAAGCAGATATATAATCTGCTTGGATTATAAAAAATAATCGGTAATTTGGAAGTGCATATTTGCACCCTCTGACATCCCCAATGTAGTAGTTGGGATGATTTGCCCTAGGGAATCTAAAAGGCCACATACAGAGAACAACAGGTCCCCAGTTCTCTCAGCAGGGTATCGAACAGAAATGGCCCACTGGGCCTTGGGGACTTCAGCATGGCTCAACCATAAGACAGAAGGAACAGGATAGCTGATGACGCTCCTGTCGTGGGAGCCAAGGACACCGGAGCCCTGCAGACTCTACCAAGGGCCTCCTTTCATCCTACCTTCCTCAGAGACCTCCAGATTCCACAATCCTGAGGGCCCCTTCCTGTGGGTACCTGGCCTTGGAGGGACACCGGGGAGGGAGTGAACGATAGCCATACAGGGCATCTGAGATGACGGCTTCCTGGTTTGTGGGGCAGATGGAGGTTTCCCACCTCATGACTTGGTGGGCAGGTGTGCACCATGAGGCTTCCAATAGGGTTTGTAGCATGGAGTCTGCCCCTGGGGCACCCCACCTTGCCTGGGACCCTGGCTCCCAGGTCTGACTAGGTTTCTCTGGTTGCCAATCAACTCCATGACCAGAGGATCCACATGAGCACAGGTGATCTGGGATCTTTTACCCCTTGCACATAGTTAATTCATGTTGGTTCCCCTGTCTTAGGAAAGAATAATTTCTTACATTTGAAGAGAGAGCACTGTGAAATTTCCAGAATTTTCTTGCACAAATTACTTAATCTTCATGACCAACTTAAATGAGTATATTAAGTTTGTTTTAAAGAAGAAGATATCAAGATAGGGAGGAGAGAGAGAGAACTTCATCTGTGTGTGTGTTTTTGTTGTGGATGCATCATGACTTGAACCCGGACTGATAAGTGCCAGCCAAATGCTGCTGCCTTGGAAGGCTCTGGAAGCTGTGTGGCCTTTGCAGTGCTGCGTGGTGATAAGGTCTGGGGTCTGCAGCCAGGCTGCATTGTGAGAGTCCCGGCTTTGCTACCCACTAGCTGTTCACTGGGACAAGTATATTCACCTCTGCATTTCAGTCTCTTTAATCTGGAAGACAAGACTGATAATCTGCTATCTAGTGCCTACCTCACAAGATTGTATCAACACATTCTTGTTTGTATAATTAAGTGCCTCTAATAATAGCAACTACATTTGGTGCTTATTACATACCTGGCATGATGCTATGCACTTTATGGGCATTAATTCATTCAGTCATTATGATCACCCAGGGGATAGGTACACTCATTATTCCCATTTCAGAGTTGAAGAGACTGAGGCACAGAGAGATGAAGTCATCTCATAGGAGCAGAAAGACCAGAGGCCATTATCTTAATCACAACACCAGACTTTTAAAACAGAGCTTGGCTCCTGGTAAATACTAAAAAAATGTTGGTTGCTATTGTGGTTGCTGTAGGCGTGGGGTAGTATGATGTCAGGGCCCTGCCACCCCAGATACCTCCTCTGCAAGTGAGTTTCCAGTGGCCAGAACACCACAGTCTCCTAGGACTTCAGTTTGGCTGAGTAGAACTTTTGTCCCCTGTTAAAATGCAGTCTCCCTGGGACAGCTTACATTAGACAGTTACTTGCTTCTGAGCCTTGGTGTCAGGGAGATCGAAGGCTGTTTCTGAGGAAATTTGATGGAGGACAGGGAGAGAGATCCTGGGGATATGGCTTGGAGAGGTAATGAGGGGCACCTCTTCTGGTGGGGATATGGCAGAATGAGGCAGAAATTATGTAAGAAGGGAGGCTGATGACTCGTCCTACAATTTTTCCCAGCTGCTAAAATGATTCGTGGGACCTCATTAGAGTTCATTTTCTGAGCACTCATTTCATGAATTGTTTTAGGGCTGCTGTGTGTTGGGAATCACAGACTAATAGGGCTCCTTTGACAGATGAGGAATTCAAAGTATGGAGAGGTCACACTTCGAGACAGGAAAAATCCAGTGCCAGCACCCCAGAGTCCCCCTTATATGAAAAATATTTATTTTCCTATTCTCTGATAAACTTTATGAAGAGATATTGCACATGACCCTGCAATAAATGTAAATATTTCAGTGTTGATTATCCTCCTTGGCCTTAGTTTAGGAGGAAGGGTCTGGAGCACTTTGCTGTTTTTTGGACCAGCATTGAGCCTTCCTGGTGGAGGGCTTGTCATTTAACTTGCAGTTTCCAGTCTCGTCTCCTGAAAATCAGGTTTAATGATGCTTCCCTGCCTTCCAGGTATGTAGTGAGGGTTAATTAGATAATGTTTGCGTAGGGCTTTGAAGATGAAAGCACCATATAATTGTTATTACATATCATCTCTTCCAGAAACCAGGAATGCTTCTACTTCAGGGAACACCTGAACATGTCTTCACTTGTATCGTTCACTTTAGGATAAAACTTGTCAGGCATCAGCGAACTAATGATACCATGTAGAGAACCGAGGATCAAACGGTCAAAACAAACAACAGGCACTCAGAACTACTTGGATCACCAGGAAGCAGCTGTCAGTGGGCTTCGTGATGGAATGAGCCCACCCATTCAGTTGAGAGCAGCCGGGAAGTACTCTCTGTAACTGGGTCCCCAGCATGAGGGAACGTGGGTCATTAAGAGAATGCCATGGCTCCATCCCTAGAACAGAAAGTGTGGAAACAGATGGGAGAGGCTAGAAAGGACATTTTGGAAGGGCTGGGTCTTGAGGAGTGAGTGAAAGACCTTTCTTACTATGTCTGAAGATTATTCCAAGAGCTTCTGGATGGGTCTCCCTGCCTCTAGTGTGATTCTAATACATCGATTCATGTTCGTTCCACTCTTGGGCGAATTGAACTTCTCATCATGGCAAGTCTATGCCTTGTCAACTTTCAGTATCTTCCTCTTGCCAAGAAAATGAAGTCTAGTTCTTTTTAACCCTTCAGGACCTTCTATTGCCTGCCTCTTGTTGATTTTCCTATTCTCTTCCTTCTGCACTTCCCTATGTGAGAACTCTCTTCTTAACTAGCTCACGCCACCCCATCCTACTCAGGCTAAAATCCCTTTTCCACCCCCCATGCCTTTTCCCCACATGAGTCCTTAACACTTAGCCTGGTTCCTGTGTCCCTGCCAACTCTTTCCCTGATTGTGCGACTCCCAAGGACTTCTTTCTTTTTGTCAATTCTGTTTGCTGTTCATTTACGTAGCGCTTACCTATATTTTCTTATATTGGCATATATTCATTAGTATCAATATTTTCTATTTGTACTGCAAAATCAGGGAGACTAGGGCATGGCTTTTTACATTCACCTAAAGTACTGGGTCAACAAGTTTTAAACTCCATTGGGGAAGAGTGTCTTTCTACTTAACACAGTGATGTACAGTAGGTGCTTGGTCCAGTTATTTATTTCTGTGTAGCCAATCACTCAAACTTAGTGGTGCAAATAACAAGTATTTATTACTATTATATCTTTTGCTCCTGGGTAGTGATCTGGTGCAGCTAGGAGGTTCTTGCCTCGGGTGTCTCGGTATGACTGAAGTTCAAAGGTGACTGTGCTGGATTCATCTCAAAGGCATCTTCATTCACATGTGTATTTCCTGGGCTGGGCAGACTCAACCAGCTGGAATAACTGATGTCCATTGGGTATGTCTCTCTGTCTCTATTGGGTCTCTCTAATATGTCAGCTTCAGGGTAGCTGGATTTCTTCCATGGTGATTCAGGGCTCCAAAGTCACATGTCCCAAGAGAATCCCACAGAACTGCATATCCTTTAGAAGGCATCCTGGGAGTCAAGCAGGATCCTCCCTACTGCATTGTGTTCATTCACAATGTTATATGCCAATCTGTATTAAAGGGCGGGGGAATTAACCTCTTTAATGGGGGAAGTGTCAGAGAGTTCATGGGCATGTTTTGCAATCACCACAGTACTCAATACATACTTGTTGACTGACTGACTGAATGTTTGAATGAATCAGTGGATGAGCAGCCCTTTTTTACTGCTTTCAGTATGAGAGAAAGGCATTGTAATCGTGGACTGAAAATTTCTTACTGTTTCCTTAACTAGACGAAAGATATTTGTTTAATTTTTTAAAAACTTTTTTATAATTCATGGGAAAGTATGAATTGCTTTTGTCCTTTGCATAAAACCACATTATGTTTTTGACTCAAATTAATGAGTGTGGACTTCATTTCTCTAGATATTAATTTTCTTTTGTGGTTGCCCTAGAAATACCAAAAAGCATAAGCTTTGATGAACCATTGCTGTTATCTGAAAAAAATCAAGTGTTTTCCAAGCGTCCAAAATAATCGGTACCTCCTATTTCTTGTTCATCTCATGCAAATGTACTACTTTGCTGGGGCAAGTTAAGCAAGATTTTGGAAACGTCATCTTAGTTCTAAACCACTCCGAGATCTCCCTAAGCGTAGTCAGTAGAAGAGTGATAACTTTGAGGTTGAGAAGGTATAAAGTGTGAGGGGGGAACCCAAAAAACCCGGAATTTATTTATTAAAAATTGTGTTTTTCTTACGTGTTTAAACTTCAGTCACCTTCAAAGTACTCTCCATTTGATGCATTTTTCCACTGCTCGAAACAGCTTTTGAACTCGTCAATTTGGATGTCTTTTAGTGCTGCTGCTGTTTTTTGTTTCACCTCTGTCACATCGGTAAAATGTTTCCCTTTAACGACTTTTCTCATCTGGGGGGAAAAAAACGTTGATTGGGTCAAGATTGGGAGAATAAGGAGGGGGGCGTGCTGTTTTTGGTAAAAAATTGCCGAACACTCGGCACAGTGTGCTCATAAATCACCCATCATGAAATAGGCAAATGCATTGAAAGAATATATAAAAAAAAATAGCAATTCACTGAAGCCAAAAACACAGCCTCCCCCTACAACACTAGCTGATACACTGATGTTGATTGGTTCCTAGAACATTTACCTAGCCGGGGGAGCCTCTACTACAAGGGTCCCACTCTCCAAAAAATAATTCTGGGTTTTTTGGGTTGCTCCAGTACTCTCTTGCTCCACGCCATCTTAGATCTACTAGGTGCTTATACAGTTGCTCCTGAAAATCTTCTTAGCTTCAGTCATTGCTCTTGACGGCCAAGACAAAAGCTTCTTGAGCCCTGATTTATAGGTCCTCAAAACTGTGACTTTTCTATTTTGATGGTTAGAGTAGACGTCAGTAGAACATGAACATTTCCACCTGACTCTTCCTTCCCCTGTCTCCAAACATGAACCAGCATCCTAGCTATGTGGCAGAAGCAACTTATAGAAAGTCGTAAGTACTGTTCATTGATTCAGTAATATTTCTTGCTAGCCTACTAATGTTTCAGGAGGCATCATACCTGGAATGTTCCCTAGAGGAGAAAACACTTGTTAGATCTGAATTTGTGGATGAAAGTGGTTCCAGCCCCCACAGTAGTGGAGATGATGCCCGGGATGAGGTAGCTCCAGGAGAAGGAAATGGTGCAGCTGAATTTATAAAAATGTGGACTGGGCTTCAGTTCATGTGAAGGTAGGAACGTGTGATGGAGAAAAAGGTGTGGAGGGGGCAAAGACGTGAATTAGGCCAGAAGAAGAAGCTGGGATCAGACTGAAAACTCTCTGATGCCCTGCTGAGGACTTTGCTGTTTGTCCTTATGGAAATAGGAAGTCATGTCAGGTGGGAGAAATCTGGACAGGGAGATAATATAGATTCATGTCTGAGACTAAGAATTATAATGTTAGCAGCAATGTGGAAGGACAAGAGACTATTTGAAAGAAAACGGGAAAGAAAATAGAGTGAGGAAACCATTCATTCAGTCATTCAGAGGGCAGTTTAGTGGCCCAGGGAAGTGGTCATGATCCCCGAACTCAGCTGTAGATGTGAGAGTAGAGGCAGGAAAGAGAAGGAGAGATGGGGAGGGCTAGTTTGATAGGATATGGGGTCTGGTATGGAGGTTGAGGGAAAAGGAATAAACCTCAAGGATTTGGGTCACTTCTGCTGTCACTCACAGATCTATGCACACCCAGAAAAGAAGCAGATCTGTGGAGGAAAATGATAAAGAGTTTTCAGTACCTTTGGGGAGCATATTCTTTCTGAGGCTTGTGTAGGTGGGTAGCCATTGATTTCATAGTGTCTCCCATATCACGTGGTTGCAGTAGAAGAGTTTGGTCACCTGTCACGCCCTTGTGTTATTTAAATCTATTCTTTCAAACTTGGTTGTTCAAATTGTAGTCCTACCATCAGTTGAGGCCTCCAGCCCCACCTTAGCCCTACTGAATCGGAATCTGCATTTTGTTTTATTATTGTTGTTGTTGTTGTTGTTTTGTAGAGACAGAATCTCATTATGTTGCCCAGGCTGGTCTCAAACTCCTGACCTCAAGTGATCTACCCACCTCGGCCTCCCAAAGTGCTGGGATTACAAGTGTGAGTCACCACCCCCAGCCAGAATCTGCATTTTGTTTTATTTTCTTATTTTAGCATTGTGAGATACAAATGGGAATTTACCACATAAGTAGGTTGCATGCAGGTGAAGTTTGTGCTTCTAGCTGGCTTTCTCTCCCTGATAGCGGATCAGGTACCCAGTGTGTTGTCACGTGCCTCCCTCCCCCCTCCTTCCCTTCCTCCCCTAGCAGTGTCCAGTGCCTGTCAATTTCACCCTTGTGCTAGTGTGACTAGTGTTCAAGGCCCAATCATGAGTGAGAACATGCAGTATTCAGTTCTTTGTTTCTGCAATAGTTAACTTAGCATGATGGTCTCCAGCTGCATCCAAGTTGCTGCGAAGGCCATGATTTTGTTCTTCTTTTTGGCTGCATATAATTCCATTATGTATATATACCACCTTTTCTTCACCAAGTCTAATTTTGATGGGCATCTGGGTTGGTTCCATGTTTTCATTATTGTGACGAGTGCTGTAATAAACATTTATGTGCAGTGTACTTTATGTAGAGTGATTTATGTTCCCCTGGGTATATTCCTGGGAGAGGGATTGCAGGATCGTATGGAAGCTTGATTTTTAGTTCTTTGAGGAATCACCATACTGCTTTCCACAGTTGACCTTCACACTAGCAGTATAGAAGACTTCCCTTTTCTTTGCAGCTGTACCAGCACCTATTGTTTTTTGACTTATTAATGATAGCCGTTCTTACTCATGTTAGGTGGTAACTCATTGTAGTTTTAATTTGCATTACTCTGATGATTAGTGGGACTGAACATTTTTCCATGTGTTTATTGGCTGCTTGTGTGTCCTCCTTTCAGAAGTATCTGTTCATGTCCTTTGTCTGTTTTTTAATGGAGTAGTTTGTTTTTTTCCTTTCAACTCATTTGAGTTTCTTGTAGATCCTGAATATTAGGCCTATGTCTGCTGCATAACTTGCAAATATGTTTTCCCATTCCATGAGTTGTCTTTTTACTCTTCGGATGGTTTCTTTTGCTGTGCAAAAACTTTTCAGTTTGATTAGGTCCCACCTGTCTTTCTTAGCTTTTGTTGCAATTGCTTTTGAGGAATTGGTCATGAATTCATTGCTTACTCTTATGTCCAGGAGGGTGTTCCCTATGTTTTCTTCTAAGATTCTTATAGTTTGAGGTTTTACATTTAAGTCTTTGATCCATTTTGAGTTAACTTATGTCCAGTTTCATTTTACTGCGTGCAGCTAGCTAGTTTTCCCAGCACCATTTGCTAAATATGATTTCTAGTCCTCAATATTTGTTATTGATGGCTTTGTCAAAGATAAGTTGATTGAGGGACTGAGTTTTTGTTTCTAGGTTCTCTGTCTTGTTCCATTGGTCTCTGTGCCTATTGCTGTACTAATACCATCTTAGTTACTGTAGCCTTGTAATATAGTTTAAAGTCTAGAAGTGGGATATCTCCAGCTTTGTTCCTTTTGCTGAGGATTGCTTTTGCTCTTAGTACTCTTTTTTTGCTTCCATATGAATTTCTGTATTGTCTTTTCTAGGTCTGTGCAAAATGATGTTGGCAGTGTGATAGGTATTTCATTGAATCTATAGATTGCCTCGGGTAGGATGGGTATCTTGACAATATTGATTCTTCTAATCCATGAGTATGGGATGTTTTTCCATTTGTTTGTATCATCCTTTATTTATTTGAGCAATGTTTTGTATTTCTCCTTGTAAAGGCCTTTCACTTCTCTGGTTAGGTGGTTGCCAAAGCATTTAGATTTTTTTGGTGGTTATTGTGAATGGTATTGCGTTTTTTATTTTGTTCTTAGCCTGTTTGTTGTTGGTGTATAGAAATGCAATTGTCTTTTGTGCATTTATTTTGTATCTGGAGACCTTACCAAAGTCGTTTTTCAGTGTAAGGAGATTTTTGACAGACTCTAGGGTTTTCTAGATATAAAATCATATCAATCATATCATGCACAAAGAGGGATAACTTAACTTCCTCTTTTCAATTAGGATACCCCTGATTTCCTTCTTCTGCCTGATTGCTCTGGCTAGGACACCCAGTACTAAGTTGAATAGGAGGGGTGAGAGTGAGCAACCTTGTCTTGTTCCAGTTCTTAAGGAGAATGCTTCCAGC
>NW_007232558.1:0-13679 GCF_000164805.1 Carlito syrichta
GCAGGGGGGAGTGTCCGCGAGTGAATTCCCGGGGGTGGGGGGGTTGTCCCGGCAGACACAGTGACGGGCTTCCCAGAGGGCGAATCCGCCGCGTCGGAGCCACAGTGACGGGTTCGGGGACCTGGACCCGCCACGCTGAGGTTAAATAGCCCAGGTCCGTTCTCTTTTTCGAGATGAAAGTGGCAGGTGCCGTGTTTACGGGTCCAGACGTGTCGTTGCCAAACTGGGGACCGGGTAAAGGGCTGGCTCGCCCCCCTCCCCTCGCCTGCCTGGCTCGCCCCCCTCCCCTCGCCTGCTTAAAAGACGCGAAGTCAAGACACCCGTGCCTGGTCCCAGCAAAGAACACCGGAGCGACGACGGGTGGTGCACCGGGAGCGAAGGGCCACTACGAGCGGGGTGTGGCCGGGACCCCGACCCGGAGGTCATCGAGGCTTCCCAGCGCGGCGTGGGGGGGGGCGGGGGCTCAGGCTCGCGTGCTGAGGGCGCCTGGGGACGGGCACGTCGGACTCCAGTGCAAACCTTCTCGGAGTGCCCGTGGCCCTCCGCGCCCTGGCGAGAGCTTGGGAAAGCCTGGGTGAGGCTGCGACCCGGCTGCGGGCAGGAGAGCGAGTGGAGGTTCCTGCCAGAGAGCGGCGGTGGGGAAGACGCGGAGGCCAGCCTCCGACAATCGCGCCGCACACCAGCAGGGCTGCAGCAGAGCCCTCTCGGCGCTGGGTTATCTGCCTGGACTACTCTTCCCGTCTCCTCCTCCTCCCGCTTTTTTTTTTGAGTGCGAGTCTCACTTGGTCGTCCAGGCCGGCGTGCAGCGATTCGGTGTCGCGGCTCACCGCAGCCTCGACCTCCTGGGCTCAGGCTATCCTTTCGCCTCAGCCTCCCGAGTAGCTGGGACTACAGGCGGGCGCCACCATACCCGACTAATTTATTTCTTTATTTTGGGGGGAGACGAGTTATCACTATGTTGCGTAGGCTGGTCTCGAACTGCAAGACTCAAACTAATCCTCCCGCCTGGGTCTCCCAAAGTGCTGGGATTCCGGGTGTGAGCCACTGCGCCCCGCCCTCATTTCATTTCCTTCTGTTTCATCGCAAAGCACAACTCGGGGTTGCCCGGGGGCTGTTACTTTTGCCGCCCATGCAGGTACACGATGCGCTCAGCACTGCGCTCTGCACACGACCCGGGCTCAATAAATGTATTGTTAGGTCAGCTGAGGGTGCTCATTCTTGAAAAACTAAAGGGACGCTAACAAGATGGGGAAAACCTCTGGGTCAGGTGGTCACACGGTTCAGAAGCGACTTCATTCCCCAGTTTTGTTCAGGCAGGGAAAGGGACATTTAGGTGCACTCCCACGCTTCATACTGGTCGTGCGCACTGCTACGTGCTCGACGGAGCCACCCCTCGTTCTAAGTCCTCTGGGACTGAGCCTTCCCTGTCTCTCCCCATGGACCCTGGAACCGTGCACCGCACACAAGAGCTCTTCGTACAGGCTTAGTCTCCTGTCTAGTGTTATGCGAGGGTTACTCTAAATGTATTGAAAGGAGTCTTGATGAACTTGTTTGCATCTAGAGAAGAGATCAGTTTGACCTGCATATCATCCATCAAAAAGAACAGATTAAATAAAGAGTGAGATGCAGACATAAAAATCAGGGAGATAAAGCAGAATTTAATCCTTATGAGAGTCTTGGGAATAAGACAAGGAGAAGATTTTCTAATATTACACATGGTAGGAGAAAGGACATCGATAAGATCTGAACTATATAAAACTGCTCCATTGTTTTAGGTGACAGTATAACCAGAAATGTAAGACGGACTGGGGAAGTACAGTACATATGAGAAAGGGTTACTACACAGCCCATGAAAAGGAAGAAGAAAAATATAGAGACAACCCCACAATGGTAAATTGCACACATGACATGAAATGGCATTTCCTAACACAGGATGTAATCAAGGAAAAGAAACAGAAAAAAATACATGCTAAAATAAGAATCCCTTTGGAATATTAAATTAACGGAATAAAAAACTGTAGTCTCCAATGTTGGTGAGAGTGTGGTGAAATTAGTATATTTTGCAGATTTCACTGGGCCTCGTTGTAAATTAGCACTTGTGACTTTCAAGAATCATAAAAGAATAATCAATTTTTACATTATTTTTTAAGAAATACGGAATGTGGCCAGGCTTGGTGGTTCAGCTTAATACCCCAGCACTTTGGGAGGCCGAGGCAAGTGGATTGCCTGAGCCCGCGGGTTCGAGACCAGCCCCGGCAACTTAGCGAGACCTTGTCTCTACAATAAATAAAAAATCAGCCGGGTGTGGTGCTGTGTAGTTCCAGCTACTTGGAAGGCTAAGGCAGAAGGATCACCAGAGCCCAGCAGGTCGACGCCGGGGTGGTTGTGAGCGTGATCCTGCATCCCAGCCTGGGCAACAGAGTGAGACTCCAACTCAAAAAAAAAAAAAATATGGAATGCTTTATGAATTTCTGCGTCATCCTTGTACAGAGGCCATGATGATCTTCTCTGTATTGTTCCAATTTTAGTATATGTGCTGTGTAAGTGAGCACTTTTTTCTTTTTTTTTTTGAGTTGGAGTCTCACTCTGTCGCCCAGACTGGAGTGCAATGGCCGCTCCCAGCCACCGCAGCCTCGACCTGCTGGGCTCTGGCGATCCTTCCAACTCAGCCTTCCAAGTAGCCGGAACTACAGGCATGCGCTACCACGCATGATTTATTGTAGAGATGAGGTCTCGCTGCCCAGGCGGGTCTCGAACATGCGGGCTCAGGCAATTCACTCATCTCAGCCTCCCAAAGGCACGGGATTACAGGCTGAGCCACTGAGCCCGGCCACTTTTTTTCTTTAAAGACAGGGTCTCACTCTGTTGCCCAGGCTGGAGCACAGTGGTACGATTATGGCTCACTGTAGCCTTGACCTCCTGGACTCAAGTGATCCTCCTGCCTCAGCCCCTGCCCACCCCCACCCGTCCCTTGCTCTGAGTAGCTAGGACTACAGGCACTGCCACCATGCCTAGCTAATTTTTAAATTTCTCATAGAGATGGTGTCTTACTATGCCCAGGCTGGGTCTCAAACTGCTGGCCTCAAGCAGTCCTCCTGCCTTGGCCTCCCAAGGTGCTGGGATTACAGATGCAAGTTATCACTTTTGACTCAGTTTTCCCACTTCTAGAAAATGATCCTAAGAAGATCATTTAAAATACTAAGAAGAAAAATACTATATGCACACAAAGTTCATAATGACATTTTAAGAGTGAAAATTGCATACAACATAAATGTCCAATTATAGTTGGATGGCTAAATAAAATGTTATTGCCACAAGACTGATTATTAAGAGTCTTAAAAATTACAAGCATGGGCCAGGCATTGTGGCTTACACCTGTAATCCTAGGACTTTGGGAGGCTGAGGAGTGAGGATTGCTTGAGCCCAGTAGCTCCAGACCAGCCTGAGCAACATAGTGAGACTTTGGCTCTACAAAAAAAAAAAAAAAAAAAGCTGGGCATGGTAGCTGGGCATAATAGTCTCAGCTACTCAGGATATTCAGGGGGCTGAGGCAAGAGGCTCGCCTGAACCCAGGAGGTCGAGGCTGTGGACAATAGAGTAAGACACCAACACACAAAAATAAAATAAAATTACAAGCATGCCAATAAACTCACCACATGGAAGAGATATTTGATTTGAGGTAAACTGAGGAACAAAAATCAGAATACAAAAAGTGCATGTATAACATGTACGGTAGGTAAAAATAGATACTTTTGAGGAAAAAAATGGAAGAGAGCATACCAAGGTGTAGTTTTTCTCTCATAGTGGTGGAATTATAAATAAATTCCTTTACCTGTCTTTTTAAAGTTTTTGAAAAGTGTTTTATTCTGTTAGCATCGTAAAACAATTCATATTTATAAGTAATGTAGATATATCTACATTATTCTCTTCCCAGGCACCAAGCTCGTTTGCCATACCAGAATGCCAACACTTCTCTGACCACATGGGATGCTCTAGCAACAACCTGTTTTCTTGCTTTTCTGTAACATTTTCTCCTCCTAAATCAGAAGGAGAAAGAAAAATGAAAATGAAGAAAAGATAAGCAAGAATAAACATTTAAAATTTCTCCTTTTCTTCTGCCTTGTCATTTCTTTTTATTTGTATTTTTCCTCTTGAACTGGGAACAGAAATTATATGATTTGGCAATTTCCTATTAATACCACAATGACCCTGGATTATATCTTTGGGGACAGGGGGAGGAGGTTCGGGAGGCTCAGTGATCAAATGTTCTGGTGATTCACTTCACAAGAAGACAGTTTTTTTAATAAAAAAAAAGTGTGGCTCAAATGCTCAAAAACTCTGTCACTGGTCTTTACTCTTCTCTTACAGGGAAATTGACCTTTCAGTAATTGGACTCTCACTGCCCTTTCCCAGAAGGTGGTCCTGCGGGCTGCTGGGTGGGGGTGGGGGTAGGGGCTTAGAGAATAGAAAGTTGAAGGTAGTGTCCACTGTGTTTTTTGGTTTTTGTTGTTGTTTTTAGATTAGAAAATATAGTTTATTTAGAATAAATGAGAGAGAGAGAGAAAGGGGAGATTCACGTTCCCAAGATAAGAGAGGGGGTCAAAGCCAGGAAAAAAGAGCACATGGCCACACCAGAGGTCCACTGTGTTTATCAGAGTCAGCCACTGTGTATCAGGCCCTGTTCTAGGCACTGGGGTACAGCAGTGGACAAAAAAATGATCCACACCAGCCGGGCTCGGTGGCTCAGCCTGTAATCCCGCACCTTTGGGAGGTTGAGGTGAGTGGAATGCCTGAGCCCGTGGATTCGAGACCCGCCTGGGCAGGCAAGACCTCATCTCTACAATAAAATCAAAAATTAGCCAGGCATGGTAATCTGTAATTCCGGCTACTCGGAAGGCTGAGACGGAAGGATCGCCGGAGCCCAGCAGATCTAGGCTGCAGTGGCCAAGAATGTGCCACTGCACTCCAGTCTGGGCGACAGAGTGAGACTCCAACTCAAAAAAACAAAAACAAAAAATGATCCACACCTCGTGTCCCAGAGGAGGGAGGCAGACAGTTAAAAAATGTAGTAGTATGCCAGATGGTGGGACGTTTTATGGAGGAATATAAAGCAGGGAATAGGGAGTAGTAAGGGTGTGCATTTTTATAGACGGAGGTCAAGCAAGGCTTCTCTGAAGGAGGTGAGAGAGGGAGCGCTTTGAGCCTCTGGGGCAAGGGGTCCAGGCTGCATGAGCGGCAAATGCAAAAGCTCGATGGGAGCATGCCTGATCATTCCAGAAACTACAGGTGGCTTATGTGGCTGGAGTGGAGTGAGGAACGAGTGGACACCAAGAGATGAGATCAGAAAGGCAATAACAGCCAGTCATGCAGGGCCTTTTTTCTGGGCTATTTGGCTTTTACTCAGAGATGGGAAAACTCTGCAGGTTTTTGAGCAGAGGTATGATGGGATCCGACTTAAGTGTTTTCCAGGATCACTTTGGCTGTTGTATTAAGAATAGATTGAAATGGGCAAGGAAGAAGCAGGAGGTAACAACAATAGTCCAGGAGAGCTGGGATGAGGGCTTGGAAGATGGTGGGAACGATGGAACCTGAGACAAATTTGCCAGGAAGCTGAGGAAATGAGGCTTCAGGGCATCTCACTTGCATGGGTCCCTGTTACAATGGTCCAAATGGGTCCTGCGATATGTTTATGGGGTAATATGTTTTAATAAAATGGCAAAAATGGGATATTTAAAGCATTGATGGCTAAGAGCACTGTCTCCTTTTAGTAAGCATCCCCTCGTGCCTGGCGGCATTGAAGCGGCTATGGATGTTGGGACGACCCTGCAAAGGAAGGCTTAGCCAGGTATGTTACTATATTAGGATAGGCATATGTGGCTTGCAGTCACTTCTGCATAGAGTCACAGTTGTATGACCTCCAGGAATATTCCAGCTGCCCACAGTGCAAATTCACCCGACAACATCCGTTATACTGAGATATAAACACATCCTGCACTGGCCTGCACCAGACATGTGTGTACCATGGTGGTGGAGCAGAAACAAGAATGGAAATTACAGTTCCAGCAGCTTGTCTATTAAAAAACTCTTCAGATCTTCATACATATTAAACTGTAAGCAGAGCATTCAAGTCTTATCTTCCTCTAGTCAAAACAGAAGTCTCTGCTGCTAGACATGAAAGCAAATTAGCTGGACATGGTGTCACAAGCTTGTAGTTCCAGCTACTTGGAAGGCTGAGACAGAAGGGTCACCTGAGCCCAGCAGGTCAAGGCTGCGGTGGCTGTGAGCATGCCACTGCACTCCAGCCTGGGCAACAGTGAGGCTCTGACTCAAAAAACAAAACAAAACAATTCTTGCTGTTCTCAGCTGAAATATTAACATCAGTGATAATGATCCCAAACTCATAATGTGCCACTACAATTAGGACATTGATAACAAATTGGTTAATGAGTGTTAATGAGTGTCATCAATTCTAAGAATATTTCAAATGAATCACTGAAAGAGAAAACATGGAATGCCCTGAAACATTACAACTCATATATAAAAAAAACTTAATAGAGATTTTTCTAAATCCAACAATTCTAAAAAATTACGTGACATCACCCAATAAATAATGTGTTGGGAGGCTGAAAAACAATTATCTGAAAAAAATTTTTTTTGAGTTGAAGTCTCACTCTGTTGCCCAGGCTGAAGTGCAATGGCACGCTTATAGCCACTGCAGCCTCGACTTGCTGGGCTCAGACGATCCTTCTGCCTCAGTCTTCCAAGTGGCTGGAACTACAGGCATGTGCCACCACACCTGGCTAGTTTTTGATTTATGGTAGAAACGAGATCTCGCCAAGTTGCCCAGGCTGGTCTTGAACCCCCCTGAGCTCAGGTAATTCTCTCACTTCGACCTCCCAAAGTGCTGGGATTACAGAGGTGAGCCACCATGCCTGGATATCTGAATATTTTAATCAAAATTTTACCCATTACATGGAAAGACTGAATTATATTCCTAGTCTCTCTAAATAAACTGGCATTAAGGAATCATTGTCATATGAAAAGAAGAACAAAGAGCATGAGGGATTCTAGAAGTGTATCAGGAAGTTAATAAGATATGGTATTTTAAAATTTTTCTGATATTTTTGGTATTTGTCAGTTTAAAAAATTTGTAGTTATATTGATCCTGTTGTTCAATAGTCCGTGACACTGTGGTGGAGATGGGCAGGGAGCTAGCACCTAATAACTAGTTAACTTCACATCCTTCAATATTTGTATGATACTTGGTCATACATGATAATAAAATCTAGAATCAATTGAAAAGCATATAGAAGGAAAAGACACTATAATCCAAGCACCGACACAGAAATGACTGTTAATATTTTGGTGTCTCGCAGTCAGTCAACAATTTTGACACACAATTCGACAAATTTTTGCAATGTTTTCATCAGTTCTACTTATTAGCAGCCATCCTGACCTCTCTTCATCAGTGACGCTTTCTCTTTCTTCAGAAAAACATTTAATCCATTTGTACACTGCTGTTTTCTTCATGGCATTATCTCCATAAACTTGGACTAACATGTCCCTGATTTCACTTCCTTTCTTCCCAAGTTTAACAAGAAATGTAATGTTTGTTCATTGCTCTAATTCAAATTTCAACATTCTCACGATTGCACACACAAAAATGCAACAATAATAATGAATGCCACTCAGCAAGACACTGCCACACGTTTACATGAACACTGCCATGAGATACTGATATACCAAGGTTATGAAACCTTACCGAGTTGATTGTACAGTGCTGCTAACATAAGCACACTGCGGAAAGTTCACGAACTTAATTGTCAGATCTCATATTTTCTATGATTCCTGTCAGAAAGTATGTGCATTTATAATTCTATCAGTTGCATTGTCAAGCATATTCTGGCTGGGTAAGAACTTCCTTTTGGCTTAGGTGTCCATGAGACCAGAATCCTTTCTTTCTTTATTTGTTTGTTTGTTTGTTTTTGAGTTGGAGTCTCACTCTGTCACCCAGGCTAGATTGCAGTGGCACGCTCATGGTCACTGCAGCCTTGACCTGCTGGGCTCAGGCGATCCTTCTACCTCAGTTTTCCAAGTAGCTGGAAATCCCTCATTTTTAGGTAGCTAATGACTAGAAGACTGCCACTGGCTAGCTTCAACTGCGTATATTTCAAATCTCCCTTGCCCACTTACAGCTCGTGTTGGCACCGTAGGACACATCCATATCCAGTCACCTCTAGCCCCATGCATACCTTTGCATCTCCATGCCAAGTGAGTTGGCCTGGCGTGTGTTAGGAGGATCATGGAAGCTGGGCTTACATCAATATCCTAGCAACAGCAACTCTACTCCTAAGCAAAACCCAGACTCATCGTATACCAACTCATTTCCCCTTCACTCTCTCCCAAAAATGCCCAGGGCAACCCCAGTGCCACCTGACCCAAGAAGAAATATGTCAGAGGAAAACTTGGAGTGGAAAGAGACAGCAGTCTTAACCAGTTGCAGTAGAAGTATCTTTCTTTTACAGATTTCACAAAAAAAATTGTCCAGATGAACCCAGTACTATGACCCCTCTCAGGGCCTTGGAAGGGATTTAAGTGATGTTTGGGCTGAAGCTTAAACGTCACTAGCTTCACAGTAAATCTATCTGAACTTCTATCTTCATAACAACTCTGAGATCCCTTCTTCTTTTTATCTCCCCTCCCCCACCTGTATCCTCTTTCATCTGGACCATGGCAACAGCCCTGTTGATAGGCCTGCCTCCTGTTGTCAAGGCCCTCCAGCACCTGGAGCATGCACATTTGTTGCATGACTCCTATATTTAAAACCCTTTGATGGGCACTGTGGCTCATGCCTGTAATCCCAACAGTTTGGGAGGCTGAGACAGGAGGATTGCTTGAGCTTAGGAGTTTGAGACCAGCCTGGACAACATAGCAAGACCTGGTCTCTACAAAAAGTCAAAAATTAGCTGGTCATGGTGGTGCACTCCTGTAGTCCCAGCTACGCGGGTGGCTGAGGTGGAAGGAACACCTGAGCCCAGGCAGCTGAAAATAAATAAACAAACAAAGAAATCCCTTTCATGGCTCCCCTTTTCTGCCAGGATACAAGACAGCAACTCTGCTTGGCCTCCAAGGCTTCCTCTGCCCAGGAGAGTGAAATAAATAAATAAACAAACAAACAAACAAATAAATAAAACCCTTTCTTGACTCTCCTTTTCTGCCAGGATACAAGACAGCAACCCTGCTTGGCCTCCAAGGCTTTCCCTGTCTCTCTGAACTTCTCTCCTGACACCCTCACTCTTCTGCTCACGAAGTAGAACTGCTTGGGATCCTCCAGACCACACTAAGATGTGTCTACTCTCTATGTCTTCTTTGTCTTTCTCTCTTCTTTTCTCCACACAAGTCTCTTCCCCATCCATAACTCAATCTATTTAATAAACATGGACTCCTCTTACAAGAAGTAGCTTAAGCATCTCTCCCTCCAGAAAGACTCCTGCCTTGGCAGTCAAAATGAACCACACATTTATTTGTTCGTTTGTTTATGTATTTATTTAGAGTCAGGGTCTCACTCTGTCGCCCAGGCTGGAGTATAGTAGCACGCTCACGGTCACCCCAGTGTTGGCCACCCCAGCGTCGACCTGCTGGGCTCAGGCGATCCTTCTGCCTCAGCTTTCCAAGTAGCCGAAACTACAGGCATGTGCGACCACACCTGGGTAATTTTTTGATTTATTGTAGAGATGAGGTATTGCCAAGTTACCCAGGCTGGCCTTGAATCCCTGAGCACAGGCAATCCTCTTGCCTTCGCCTCCCAAAGTGCTAGAATTACAGGCCTGAGTCACCGCACCTGGCCCAAACCACACATTTCTTTTTCCCACTGCTCTACTTCATTATAAAATTTAAAAATTTTTGCTTTGATTAATAAGAAATAAGTGAATGCATTTCCATTGTAGAAAGCGAGAGTCAACCATTTTCACATAAGTTGAGAGTGATCATCACTTCCAATTCCCATCGTTTGTTTGGTGTGTATCTTTCCAGATTTTATAGATGTACACGAGTATCCCACTCCTCATTTATACATCTGCCTCCTCCTACTTGATCATAAACCTCATGAGGGCAAAGTCAATGTCTTCATCTCTCTGGCCCCACTCCCAACCCAGTGTCAGCTGTGGTAATAACCAGCACTAGAAATGAGGGCATTGAAGCATATAACGTTTAAGAAACTTGCCCAGCTTATCCAGAGAAGTGAAAGAGATGGGATTCAAGCTCAGGCAGAGTATGCACTTAATAAAGGTTTACCTAATTGGTAATTAATGCATAGTTATGTTGCAGCAAGTAATATTTGGATTAGATAGAAGAGTTACTCCAAAAGAGGTCTAGCACACACTATCAAAGTAAATGTGGCGATGTTTAGTGACTTCTACAGGCATTATGGCAGCATACTTCATTCAAAAATTTAGGCTGGGTGCGATGCCTATAATCCTAGCACTCTGGGAGGGGAAGGTGGGAGGACCACCTGAAGACAGGAGTTCTAGATCAGCTTGGGCAACATAGCAAAATCCTGTCTCTATGAAAATCAAAAAATTAGCTGGGTGTGGTGGTATGTGTCTGTAGTCCTAGCTACTCAGGAGGCTGAGATGGGAGGATCACTTGAGCCCAGGAGTTTGAGGTTTCAGTGAGCTATGCTCACCCACTGCACTCCAGCATGGGCAACTCTGTCTCCCCCCAGAAAAGCTTTAGAAAATTAATGTTTCTTATTTCTCCCTAATTTTGTTTCTTAGGGAGAGGCATGTAGCAAAACTGTGTTTTAACTAACTATTTCTAGGGCAGTCCTAAATTACAGCACACCATGGGAATTACAGCAGCCTGGTATCTGAAGGGATTTCTCCTCATTCTCTTTTAAACAATGAGTAAGAAGTGTCATTAGTGACTCACTTTAAAAAATAATTTCACTCATTTCCTCTAGGACCCATCATCACCTACGACTAATTTGTGTTTCCTTGGAGGCATTTCTAACTCCTTGCACCTGGCGCAGAGCTGGGCTCACAGTCCTGATCACACATTTGTGAGTGAATAAACAAGGAATGACTCTACTGGCAGCACAGTGGATTTCACTAGAAGGACTAACAAGGTTGGTCTTCACCCCCACCCCCCACCCCCCCACACTCAAGGTGGGTGCCTGGGGCTGTTTCAAGAAATCTTTCCCTTTTAACAATCTTTTTTTTTTTGAGTTGGAGTCTCACTCTGTCGCCCAGACTGGAGTGCAGTGGCCGCTCCCGGCCACCGCAGCCTCGACCTGCTGGGCTCCGGCGATCCTTTCACCTCAGCCTTCCGAGTAGCTGGAATTACAGGGGCGCGCTACCGCGCCCGGCTAATTTTTTGATTTATTGTAGAGATGAGGTCTCGCTGCCCAGGCGGGTCTCGAACCCGTGGACTCAGGCAATCCACTCACCTCAGCCAAAGGCGCGGGATTACAGGCTGAGCCACCGAGCCGGCTTTTTAACAATCTTAACAATAACCTGTGCTCTTTGCTAGTTTAGGGCAGAATGAGCCCTAGGTTTGTCTAAGAAAGCAGCCAAGAAACCCAAAATCTGCTTTCCACAAAAAGGAGAGCCAGTTTATTTCCCTAGACTCTACCTGAGATAGAGAAAAGTTGAATTAACTTTTATCCTTGCTTCCTGATACTGTCATCGTTGTTTCATGAAGGGACCTCTTTTGTTTATTAATTGTTGATAATATAACAGACATCTCTAAATCTACCACCTAAACCAAGAACCAGAACACTGACAATCCCTTTCATTTACCTCTGTTCTCTTCCATATTGCAGCTCCCTCCTCCCTCACCCCACTATCCTAAATTTGATGTTTATCATGTTGCTACTCTTTTTTTTTTAAAGTTGGAGTCTCACTCTGTCGCCCAGACTCGAGTGCAGTGGCCGCTCCCGGCCACCACAGCCTCACCTGCTGGGCTCCGGCGATCCTTCCGCCTCAGCCTTCCTTGTAGCCGGAATTACAGGCATGTGCTATCACGCCCAGCTGATTTTTGATTTATTGTAGAGATGAGGTCTCGCCAAGTTGCCCAGGCAGGTCTCGAACCTGCGGGCTCAGGCAATCCACTCACCTCAGCCTCCCAAAGCGCGGGATTACAGGCTGAGCCACCAAACCCGGCTTCTCTTTAAAAGTTAAATTTGGCCAGACTTGGTGGTTCATGCTTGTAATCCCAGCACTTTGGGAGGTCAAGAAGGGAGGATTGCTTGAACCCTGCAGTTTGAGACCAGCCCGGGCAACATAGTGAGATCTTGTCTCTATAACAAAAAAAAAATCAAAAAATTAGTTGGGTATGGTGGTGCACATAGTTCCAGCCACTTGAGAAACTGAAGTGGAAGGATTGCTTGAGCCCAGGAGGTTGAGGCTGTGGTGAGCCATGATTGTGCCATTGCATTCCAGCCTGGGTGACAGAGTGAAATCCTGACACAATTAATTAATGCAAATGGTATTATATATATATTTTTTATCAATGTCCATGTGTTCATCGTTAAGATAGGCATACAACTGATTTTTGTAGGTTAATTAATTTTAAAGTTTAACTTTTAAATTTTGACATATTTGTAGATTCTCTTGCAGTGAGATCCCATGTGCCCTTTACTCAGTTTCCCGATGGTAGAATCTTGAAAACCTATATTTTGTATGATGTCACAATCAAGAAGGATATTGACATCGATACAGTCAAGATATAGGACATTTCTTTTTTGTTTGTTTGTTTTGAGTCGGGATCTCACTCTGTCACCCAGGCTGGAGTACAGTGGCACGCTCACAGCCACTGCAGCCTAGACTTGCTTGGTTCAGGCGATCATTCCACCTCAGCCTTCCAAGTAGCTGGAGCTACAGGCATGTGCCACCATGCCCAACTAGTTTTTTGATTTATTGTAGAGATGAGGTCTTGCCCAGTTGTCCGGGCTGGTCTTGAACTCCTGGGCTCAGGCAATCCTCTCACCTCTGCCTTCCAAAGTGCTAGGATTGCAGGCATGAGCCACTGCACCCAGCTAAGATACAGGCCATTTCTGTCACCACATGGACCCTTCATGTTGCCCTTGCCCATGCTTGTCTCACCCCCTCCTTAACCCTTAGCAACTACCAATCTTCTCCCTTTCTGTAATCGTGTCATTTCAAGAATATTATACAAATGTAATCAAACAGAGGACAACCATCTGAGGTAGGCTTTTTTTTTTTTTTTAAAGAACTCAGTGCAATTCTTTAGAGGTTGTTGCCTGTATCAATAGTTTGTTCCTTTTTGTTGCTGAGTAATATCCCATACCATGGCTGTGCTAGTTTGTTTAATCATTGTTAAGGACATCTGGGCTGTTTCCCAGTCTTGGCTATTATCGACAAAACTTTAAAAAAAATTTTTTTTAGCTGTGGGGGTCTCACTGTCACTCAGGCTGGAGTGCAGTGGCACGATCATGGCTCACTGTAGCTTTGACCTCCCGAGCTCCAGTGATCCTCCTGCCTCAGTCTCTTGAATAGCCATTCTTTTAGGTGTGGAGTGATATCTTATCATGGTTTTATTTATTTATTTATTTATTGAGTTGGAGTCACACTCTGTCGCTCAGACTGGAGTGCAGTGGCCGCTCCCGGCCACCGCAGCCTCGACCTGCTGGGCTCTGGCGATCCTTCCGCCTCAGCCTT
>NW_007232558.1:13699-24536 GCF_000164805.1 Carlito syrichta
CGAACCCGCAGGCTCAGGCAATCCACTCACCTCAGCCTCCCAGGGCGCGGGATTACAGGCTGAGCCACCAAGCCCGGTTTATCATGGTTTTAATTTGTATTTTCAAAATGATATTGAACATCTTTTTATGTGTTTATCTTCCATCCATGTATGCTCTTCCATGGAATACTTCTTTATGTCTTGTGCATCTTATAGTTGGGTTGTTTTGAAGTTGAATTTTGAGAGTTCTTTTCTTTATATATTTAGGATACTAATCCTTTGTCAGATATGTGGTTTGCAAATACTTCATAGCTTGTCTTTTCATACTTTTAACAAAGTCTTTTGCAAAGCATTTTTGAATGAATGCAAATGGTATTATATTTGTTAATTTCAGTGTCCATGTGCTCATCGCTAGTATAGAGAGATGCAATTGATTTTTTGTAGGTTTTTCTGTGTCCTGTGACCTTGATGAAACCAATTTATCAATTTTTCCTTTTATAAGCCACGTTTTGGGTGTTAAATTTAAGAAATCTTTGCTTAGCTCTGGATACTGAAGATTCTCTTCTATCCTTTTCTAAACGTTTTACAGTTTTTCATTTTCTACTTAACCAGTGTCCCATGTTAATTTTTCTATAAGGTGTGAGACTGAGATGGATGTTCATTTCTTTTACCTATGGATTTCAATTGCTCCAGAACCATTTGTTGAAAAGGATGATTTGGCCTGGCGCAGTGGCTCAGCCTATAATCCCAGCACTTTGGGAGGCTGAGGTGAGAGGGTTGACTGAGCCCAGGGGTTCGAGACCAGCCTGGGCAACTTAACGAGACCTTGTCTCTACAGTAAATCACAAAAATTAGCCAGGTGTGGTGGCGTGCATCTGTAGTTTCAGCTACTTGGAAGGCTGAGGTAGAAGGATTGCCTGAGCCCAGCAGGTAGAGGCTGCAGTGGCCGTGAGCAGTGTGCCACTGCACTCTAGCCTGGGCAACACAGTGAGACTCCAACTCAAAAAAAAGAAAAAAAGAAAAGAAAAGAAAAAGAAAAGGCTGTCTTTCCTCCACTGAATTGCTTTTGCACCACTGTCAGAACTCAACTGGGCATATCCGTGTGAATCTATTTCTGGGTTCTCTACTGTGTTTCATTGCTCAGCGTGTCTATCCCTCTGCCGATACTGCACAGTCTTCGTTACTATAGCTACAGGGTTAAGTCTTGAAATCAGATAGACTGATTCCCTCCACTTTGTTTTTTTCCAGACTGTTTTAGCTATTCTAGTTCCTTTGCATTTCCACAAACATTTTAAAATAATCTTACATGTGTCTACAAAACAAACAAACAAATAAATAAAGCTTGCTGGGATTTTGATGGAAATTGCATTAAACATGTATCTAAATCTGGGGAGAATTGACCAGGTTGAGTCTTTCAGTCTGGGAACATGGTGTGTCTCTCCTTTATTTTGGTCTTGGGCTCCCTTCATTTGTGTTTTGTAGCTTTTAACTTAAAAGTCCTGTACAGACTTCTACATTTTGCTAAATTTATGCCTAATCATTTTTTGAGTGAATACAAATAATGTTATACTTTTTATTTCAGTGTTCATGTATTCATTGCTAGTATAGAGAGATATAATTAATTTTTGTAGGTTTATCTGTGTCCTGTGACCTTGCTGACCTTATTAGTTCTAGGAGTTTTTTGTAGATTCCCTGGGATTTTCTATGTAGACATTCATGTCTTCTGTAAATAAGATAGTTTCATTTCTTCCTTTCTGATCAGTATACTTTTCCTTTTCTTTGCCTTACTGCACTGACTAGAATTTCCAGCACCATGTTGAGTAAAACTTATAAGAGCAGACATTCTTGTCTTGTTCTAGGTCTTAGAAGGGAAAACATTTGGTCTTTTACCATTAAGTATGTCAGCTGTAGGGTTTTTGTAGATACTCTTTATCAAATTGAGGAAGTTCCTCTTTCTCCCTACTTTTCTGGAAATTTTTATTATGACTCATTGTTGAATTTTCCAAATGCTCTTTCTGTATCAATTGATATAATCATATAATTTTTTTCTTCTTTAACCTGTTAATATGGTGGATTATATTTATTGATTTTCTTTCTTTTTGGGGGGGAGGTGGGTCAGAGTCTCACTCTGTTGCCCAAGCTGGAATGCAATGGCACACTCATAGCTACCGTAGCCTTGACCTGCTGGGTTCAGGCAATCTTTCCACTTCAGCCTTCAAAGTAGCTGAAACTATAGGTGCACACCGCCACACCTGGCTAATGTTTTTGATTTATTGTAGAGGTGAAATCTTGCCAAGTTGCCTGGACTGGTCTTGAACCTGTGGGCTCAGGCAATCCTCTTGCCTCTGCCTCCCAAAGTGCGGGGATTACAGGCATGAGTCACCATACCTGGCAATTTTCAAATGTTGAACTAGACTTGTATCCCTAGAGTAAACTCACATGGTTGCGGTATATAATTTTCATTATATATTACTAAATTATTTTTCTTAATATTTTGTTGTTTTATTATCTGCATCCATAAAGGATATTGGTCTATGCTTTTCTTTTTTTGTCCTGATTTTGTTTGTTTGAATATCAGAGTATTACTAGCTTCATAAAATGAATTGGGAAGTGTTTTTTCTTCTATATTCTGGAAGGTATTTTTAAAAATTGTTGTTAATTTTTCTTTAAATGTTAGTAGATTCTCCAGGGAAACCATCTGGGCCTGGAGCTTTCTTTTATGAAGTCAATTCTCTCTTAGTAGTTATAGGGCTAATAAAATTATTTATTTCATATTGGGTGAGTTGTGATAGTTTGTGTTTTTTAAGATATTAGTACTTTTTAAAATCCAAGTTGTCAAATCTATGTGTGTATAAATGTTCATAGTATTATTTTGTCATTTTTTGATTTCTGGAAGTTCTCTAGTGATAGACCCTGTTTTATTCCTGATATTAGTGTTCTCTACCTTTTCTCTCTTTTCTTTTCTTTTTTTTGGGGGGGAGTCAGTCTTGCTAGAGGTTTGCCGAATTTATTGATCTTTTCAAAGAATCAGCTCTTTGTTTCAGTGGTTTTTCTTTATTGTTTTCTGTTTTCAACTTTTAACATTTCTGTTATTTACTATTTTCTTTTTTTATTATTATTTTTATTTATTTATTTATTTATTTATTTTTGAGTTGGAGTCTCACTCTGTCGCCCTCGACTTGCTGGGCTCCGGCGATCCTTCCGCCTCAGCCTTCCAAGTAGCTGGAACTACAGGCGTACGCTACCACGCCTGGCTAGTTTTTGATTTATTGTAGAGATGAGGTCTCGCCAAGTTGCCCAGGTGGGTCTCGAACCTGTGGGCTCAGGCAATCCACTCACCTCAGCCTCCCAAAGCACGGGATTACAGGCTGAGCCACCGAGCCCGGCTTACTATTTTCTTCATTCTACTTGCTTTGCATTTATTTTGCACCTCTCTTTTAAGCTCTTGAGATGAAAGTTTTGAGACATTTCATGCTATAAATTTTCCTCTTGGCACTGCTTTAGCTGTATCATAAAATTTTGATGTATTATGTTTTCATTTCCATTCAGTTCAAGGTATCTTTTTAAAAATTTATCTTGAAACTTTCTCTTTGACTTGTGAATTATTTAAAAGAGTGTATAACTCAAGTGTCCGGATATTTTCCTGCTGTCTTTCTGCATTGATTTCTAGTTTGATTCCATTGTGCTCAGAGAATGTACTCAGTATGATTCAAATTATTTTTAATTTGTTGATGTTTGCTTTATGGTCCAGAATATAGTCTATCCTAATGTATGTTTCATGGACACTTGAAATTAATGTCTATTGTTAGGTAGGGTATTCTAGAAATATCAATTTGATATTGTTCATTGATGGTGCTATTGAGATCTCTATCCTTGCTGATTTTTCATCTTAATTGTTCTATCAGTCATTGTCAGATAATCTTAATTTTTGCTAGTCTAGTAGGTGTAAAATGGTATGTTATTGTGGTCTTAATTTACATTTCCTTGATTTCCAGTGAGATTGATCATCAAATTAAATGTTTTCCTTTCTTCTGTTTGCACTTTTTAAAACATGTAATTGACACTTTACCAATCATCCAAATGTATTGCCTTCTTTTTCCTTATTTCTGTTTTTGTTCTTGTTTTTATATATGTAGTGACCTCTGCAGATGCATTTGAATAAAGAAGTCAGGAATATGTCTCTGGGTAATTCTCCTTGTGTTTTTCCACTTGACACAGTGCCACAAGCAATGAGACACATACTTGGCTCAAAAACCTTCAGGAACTCTCCATTTTCTGACAAATACAATTTTAAACTTTAGCCTGACATTTAAAACCTCTCTGGTACACTTCTGATTTACCAAATCCACCTGTGTCAATGCTTCCCTATTTCTCAACAGCATTAGCCCCTCCCTCCACACTATTGTCTATGACACTCCCTCTGAATACAATGCTCTTTGTCATTCAAAATCCTATGTGCACCTTAAATGTGGCTCAAATGCTGCCTTTATGGGATTTTCTTGATCATTGCAACTGGAAGTCATTGACCTTTTCCTCTCAACTCTAGAACATCCGTCATATGATGACCATGTGGCTTGATATCACAATTTATATATACATCTGGGAAACTAACTACTTGATAGTCTCACCTCAGTGATTCAGACCCATACTGTCTTGTTGGTTTTTTGCATCTATTTTTAGCCTTATAGGCAAAGTGCTTCTCTTTAATTAATATTCTAGTTCACATAGTGAGCAATGTTAAAATTCTGTCACAGATGACTATATCCACCAAAAATGGCATATTAGGCAAATTGCTAATTTGTTGATATAACAGATTGGAAGAATATAACAATATAACAGATTGGAAGAATAAATAAAAAATATTGATAAACTCATGCTATGAAGTGATTTCTATATACATGTCAGTGAGAGATGAACTATCCTCTCAATGGCAAAACAACTGAAAAGTATATTTTAAAAATGTGACTTGTTTTTTTTTTTTGATTTGGAGTCTCACTCTGTCGCCCAGACTGGAGTGCAGCAGCTGCTCCCAGCCACCGCAGCCTCGACCTGCTGGGCTCCAACGATCCTTCCACCTCAGCCTTCCGAGTAGCCGAAATTACAGGTGTGCGCTACCACGCCCGGCTGATTTTTTGATTTATTGTAGAGATGAGGTCTCGCTGCCCAGTCGGGTCTCAAACCTGCAGGCTCAGGCAATCCACTCACCTCAGCCTACCAAAGGCACGGGATTACAGGCTGAGCCACCGAGCCCGGCTATGTGACTTGTTTTATTGTGAGGTGAAAGTGGGTAACACTTCACTGAGTGCTGAGTTTTTGTATCTTCAAGCTAGTTAGCTGATCATAGATTTTGGAGTAATTACAATTATTGTTAGCTGATAGTTTCGGTGGTTAGCATAATATAATGAACTAAAAAAATGTCTAGATCACACCCTTATGTTTTTTTTTTTAAAGTAAATGATTTCAGGCAAGTTTTATACAACATGAAAGTAGCCATGAAGTTTTATAACTCACATGGGTGCAAGTTCACATGCCAGGCAATTCCAGACTTTATTAAAAATTGAACCATACTTTTTTTTTTAATTTGGGGTCTCTGTTGTTCAGACTGGAGTGCAGTGACATGATCACTGCAAACCTCAAACTCATGCAATCCTCCCACCTCATCTGGGACTACGGGCACATGCAACTATGCCTGGTTATTTCATTTTTTTGTAGAGATGGGGTCTCGCTATATTGCCCAGGCTGGTCTTGAGCTCCTGGGCTCAAGCAATTCTCCTGCCTCAGTCTCCCAAAAATCTGGGATTACAAGTGTGAGCCACTACACTGGGCCTGAACCATACATTTTTAAGTCACAGAAGATCAGAAGAGATTTTTAAAAAAATAAGAATTCTTATCTTGTTCCAAAAATAAAGCAGTATAGAACATTTAAAAATATAAAAAATAACAATGATAATTATTGTAAAATTATTACATAATTAATAAGTAGTTAAGATAATTAAAGTATTACTACCACCAATAATCCCTTTACCCAGAGACAACTGCTGGAAACATAGAAAGAACTTGAAGAGATTGTTCTAGATCTTGGATTATGTCTAGGCGAGACTGTGCCTGATAGTCTTAGGGTTTTTTTTTATATTTGTATTTATTTATTCTTTAAAGCTGATTTTTTTTTTATTGCAAGCTGTTTTTGTTTTGTTTTGTTCTTTTGAGTCAGAGTCTCACTCTGTCGCCCTGGTTAGAGTACTGTGGCACACTCACAACCATCGCAGCTTAGACCTGCTGGGCTCAGGCAGTCCGCCTCAGCCTTCCAAGTAGCCGGAACCACAGGCATGTACCACCATGCCCCGCTAATTTTTCTTGATTTATTGTAGAGATGAGGTCTCACCAAGTTGCCCATGCTGATCTTGCACCTCTGTCTCCCAAAGTGCTGGGATTACTGGCGTGACCACTGCACCTGGCCTGCAAACTGTTTTAACATCAACCTAGCCCCTGTGCGTGATATTAAAAAAGAACACAGTTATTGAATTAGAAAGATCGCTTAAGTTAAGAAGAAAAATTAAGTACTAAAATCAGAAAAGGGCTAGATTTCTTTCTCTCTCTCTCTCTCTCTCTTTCTTTCTTTTTCTTTTTTTTTGAGTTGGAGTCTCACTCTGTTGCCCAGGCTAGAGTGCAGTGGCATGCTCACGGCCATCACAGCCTCAACCTGCTGGGCTCAGGCAATTCTTCCTCCTCAGCTTTCCAAGTTGCTGGAACTACAGGTGTACACCACCACGCCCGGTTTATTTTTTGATTTATTGTAGAGACGAGGTCTCGCCAAGTTGCCCAGGCTGGTCCTGAACTCCTGAACTCAGGTAATTCTCTCACCTTGGTCTCCCAAAGTACTGGGATTATAGACTTGAGCCACCACTCCTGGCCCTAGATTTCTTTTGAAAGGAATCTTCAGGTACCAGTGGGTATAGAGAAAGAATACTAATTTTGGTTACATTTTCCTCTTTACTGTTAAATATATAAATTATAATACCTTTCAAAATATAATTCCCTCACAACTTTAATAAGAAACATCCAAACTAGAACTTAGAAAAACATTAAGCAAGAAGTTTACTGGACTAATAACGTCTTAATTTATGATATTCAAACATTTGATCATGCATTTTCTCTTGTAGACCCCAGACTAAATTAATGTTGATATATAATAATGAGAAAATAAGATGTTAAAAGATAACTATAAGAATACCCAGATATATGCTGTATGCCCACTTGTTTTATTGATCTGATCATCTAAGTACATTCACTTAGATACTGATTTAATCCACGGACCAAGGCCTTATTTTAAAAATACTTAAAGGATGCCAGGTCACTGAAAAAGTTGGGGGAAAAAAAGAGCTGAGAAATAGTATATGCTTGCTAAATAAAATCTATGTTTATGTAGCTAGTGAATACCTAGAGTAACATATTTTTACTTCATGATGGCAATCAGGTTTGCAAACACCCAGAAATAGGAATTAAGGGTTTTATTTTATTTTTATTTTTGTTTTTTGAGTCGAGGTTTCACTGTCGCCCAAGCTGGAGTGCAGTGGCACGATCATGGCTCACCACAGCCTCAACCTCCTAGACTCAGGCTATCCTTTAACCTTAGTCTCCTGAGTAGCTGGAACTACAGGCATACACCACCACGCCTGGCTAATTTTTTTTGTACAGATGGGGTCTCCTTACATTGTCCAGGTTGGTCTAGAACTCCTGGACTCAAGCAATCCTCCCCTACTTTGGTCTCCCAAAGTGCTGGTATTACAGGCATGAGCCACTGTGCCCAGTCCACAAATTAAGGGTTTAAAATGCCCAGCCCACAAATTAAGAGTTTAAAATGTAGTTAGAAAGGTCATAAGAAGTCTAATTAGACTGAGGTACATTAATTCAAAATTTTGAGATTCATTAAGTGGTAGCAAACAAAATAATTCCTCAGACAAATGCACATTTTTCAGTATACCTCCATATCAATGTTCTGTTATACCAAACAGTTTGAAGACCAGGGAAGTGTTCTAATATAATTTCAGACTGTGTTTCATTTGGCTAAAATAGTCTGTGCTGCCTTCAGTGTCCCAGGACTTAATAACGCTGATGGGCGGCAGTTCTTTGTGTTTATTTTTGGTTCCACATGTTGTTCTTCAAGCCTATTTCCTCTTGTTCTTTCCCCAGCAGAGGCAAGACGCGTTGGTCTCTCGCCTCTGCCTAAGCAGCTTCCACAGAACGGAAGCCCTACACCTTAACTTGCTCTTCTCAGGGTGAATCATTTCAATGTCTTTCCCCTTGGCATGTGAGCCTCACTCTTCAATTATTTTTTCACGTTGAGGCATCCCTTGAGCCTCCTGAGAGGCTGAGAGAGAGGTATATTTCTTCTGGCAACGAATTTACTTGGTCATTTGACATTCGCCTTCCTGAAAGCAGGGAGTTGGACCAGATGATTTTTGGGGGTCCCTTTCAGTTTTAATGTTATGTGCCCCCTCTTGGGACCTGGCTTGGGATTGTGCACATGACAAATATTTAGTAAGCCTTACCGGCTGTATGACTCAAGAATGTGGTTCTTAATAAGAGCCACAAAAAACAGTAAAGGCACTTCCAGGAACCTGCTGGTTACTCTGTGGTGGTCTCAAGCAGGGAAAATAACGCAGGCTTCCTGTCCATTTCCCAGCCACTTGTCCCCACATTCATCTCGAAAGGGGTGATCACAAAAGATGATATGAGAGACTCCAGGCGACATGTTCCCTGGCAGGCGATGTGTCCTGGGGATTATGTTCCTTGAGGAGCTCAGACCTCCTAGGGTCTGCTTTCACTCAACTTGGAAGGAAGCTCTAGGTAATTGGGGCTCACCCAAGAATTGCCTCCTCCTTGTTTCTTTCCAGAGAAGTCACTTTTAAATGTGGTGGTATTGAGACTGCATTGATATAGTCTTTTACCCATGAACCTGAGACTTACTCATCCTGTGCCTCAAACTGACCGTCTCTAAAAGTAACTGGGAAGCCAGAGGGGGAGAGAATCCTAACAATGGAGAGCAGGTGTCCAAGCGATCTCCTTTTGACATCTCAGACTTGTCAAGTGGTCAACCTTTGCAGAGGTGTTCGAGGCCTTTACTTTTACAGAAAGTGCCTGGACTAATCTGTTAAACACCTTCACCAATTGACCCTCTATTATTTGCAAACAGTTATCCACTACCCTTGTTTTATTCATCTTACTCTTGTGTCTCTGACTTTTTTCTTAAAGCTCATACCACTCGCCTAGAATATTCCCATTCAACCTCTATCTTCTCCCATCATTCAAAGGGTTCCTGAAACCACCTCTTCCAGGAAGTCTTCCCTGACTTACTAGAACAATGAAACCTTCTGGCCTCCGTCCACACTAACCACTCTTCTCAAAGAACTTCCCCTTTGTTTTCACAGAACATAAATGCTTCAGTTAACATATTGGTTTAATATGTGTTTTTAATAGACTCTCCGGAAGTCTATTAATTAAAGATGAAGCTTTCTGAGAAGTAGAATGGTATCTAAATGACCCCAACACATCAGCGCAGCAAAGGCTGCTGCTCTAGGTGTGACTCTGCAAGTAGTTGCTCACACTTTGCCTTCAGAACCTGAACTTCTAAATTCCCAGTGGTGCTGTTTATATGTGCTGAGTAGCCAGATGCTTCCAGCAGTATTCATTCTACAAATGTTTACTGAGAACCTACTCTGAGCCAAGGACTGTGTTAGGTACTGGAGATGTAATGCCACTGAAAGTTTTTAAGACTATTGTGGTGAACCATCAATTCGGTGGCCCACATTGAACCATTTCTCTAAGTATCCATGTCCTTGTATAATCTCTTACCCCACCCTTTCTTGAATCTGAGCTGGCCTGTGATCTGCTTAACAGAATATCGTAGAAGTGATGTTGTGCCAATTCCAGGCTTAAGCCCAAGGAAAGCTGGCAGTTTCTGCTTTTGTGAGTTTAAGATCACCACGCTCCCGTGTATGAAGACCGGCTATGCTGGAGAAATCACGTGGAGAGTTCACTTGGAAAGGGAGAGGTCCTGAGATTACTGGGAAAGGGAGAGAAGTTCAGCAATCCTAGTGTTCCAGCAGAACCCAGGCTCCAGTCAACCCAAGTGAACACAGCCACATGAATAACCACCTGTAAGACCCTCAAAGAGCCATCCAGCTGAACCCAGCTCAAATTGCAACATTTGGTTGCTGTTTTAAGCCACTATTTTTGGAATGGATTGTTATACAGTAGCTGATAACCAGAAAAAAACTATCATTCATGAAGACAGGAAAGGAGTATGTGATCTTCCAAAGCAGCTTCAAGATACTTTGATAGACTAAATGCTCAGAAATTTAAAATCAAGAAGAGTTATGAGCCGGGCTCGGTGGCTCAGCCTGTAATCCCGCGCCTTTGGGAGGCTGAGGTGAGTGGATTGCCTGAGCCTGCGGGTTTGACACCCGCCTGGGCAGGCAAGACCTCATCTCTACAATAAAATCAAAAAATTAGCCTGGCATGGTAGCGCGCGCCTGTAATTCCGGCTACTCCGAAGGCTGAGGCGGAAGGATCGCTGGAGCCCAGCAGTTCGAGGCTGCGGTGGCCGGGAGTGGCCATTGCACTCCAGTCTGGGCGACAGAGTGAGACTCCAACTCAAAAAAAAATAAAGAAGAGTTATGGTAGAATATGCTTTTAAACAAACTAGCCCATACCAAGTCTTTGGGTGAGAACTACTGTGTCCATTGTCCCAAAGATAAATGTTGGGAGCCATTTAAAAAATAGCAGCCATCTTATATAAGCCTTCTTCTTTGTCCTCCGAAAAGCCCACGCGCGCCAAACCACAACACCCCTCCCACCT
>NW_007232559.1:0-2264 GCF_000164805.1 Carlito syrichta
CCTACATAGCCAGATGGCAAGCCAGCTGACTTAACTAGCTGACTTAACTAGGTAGCAGCTGGCTACCCAGCTGCCTTTAACTAGCTAGCCAGCTGACTTAACTAGCTGATTTAAGCAGCTAGTCAATTGGCTAAACCAATTGACTTCACTAGCTATTTACCTAGCTAGCAGTCTGGGTAACCAGCTGACTTAACTTGCAGACATAACCAGCTAGCTAGTTGTCTAGCCTGCTGAATTAACTAGCTAGCTATCTAACTAGCCAGTTGGCTAGCCACTTGAATTAACTAACTGAGTTAAATAGCTAGCCAGTTGGCTATACAGTTGACTCAACTAGCTGACTTAACAAGTTAGCCAGCTGGCTATGCAGCTGACTTAACTGGCTGCCATCACTAGCTAGCCAGCTGGCTTGCCAGTTGACTTAATTAGCCAGATACCCAGCTAGACAGTTTACTAGCCAGCTATCTTAATTAGCTGAATTACCTGGCTAGTCAACTGGGTAGCCAGCTGACTTAACTAGCTACCTAGGTATCTAGCAAGCTGGCTAGTGAGGTGACTTAACTAGCTAAAATAACCAGCTAGCTACCTGACATAACATGCTGATATAACTAGCTTGCTACCAAGCCGATTCAACTATCTGATTTAACTAGCAAGCTCCCAAGCTAGCCAGCTGACTTAAGTAGTTAGCTAACTAGATATCTACTTAGCTAGCCAGCTAACTTAAATAGTTAGCTAACTAGCTAGCCACATTGCTAACCAGCTGACTGTAATAGTTAGTTACCTAGCTTGCTAGTTAGCTTAACCAGCAAGCTAATGAGTTAGCTTAAATGTTAGCTAACATGTTAGCTAACTGACTTAATCAGCTGACTTAACTCATTAGCTAATGAGCTAGATAGCTGACTCAACCAACTGACATAACTAGTTAGCTAACGAGCTAGCTAGTTGACTCAAACTGTTGGGAGCCAGCCATGGAGGCACACTGAGTGTTAGTGATCAGGAAAGCCATTGACCTCGATACCACTAGGATGTGTTCGGGAGCTATTGACCCCATTTCCTCCCCCTTTCTACTCAGCACTAACCAGATTAAGCTCCTGTGAGCTCAAAACATAGAAACTCTGAGATCGGGATGAACACAAGCTAACTTTAGAAGCTCATTGCTCCCATTCTTCCACAAACTGCAGTTTTGGCTTTCACACAACTTATAATTTAAACTCGTGTCACATCTAAGAGCCTTAGTATTGGTCACAGGCTTCTGGGTCATGATCTTAGGATTTATTGAAGGTGTAAATTGTAGAATATAGTTTTAGAAGACAGCCATTTTGTTGAAAGAATGCAGCTGGGTTACGTGCAGGTAGCCCACTGTGAACTTTGGACTGGGCCACATTCCAAACATTCTGGGATGGGCCACTTTTGTTTGTAAAGTAAATACTTAAGCTTCTATAGAATTGTTTAACTTGGCATAAATCAATCAACTTAGGATGAAAAAGGTTTATAGAATATATCAGTCATGGATTAGGTTATCCTTTGTTATGGGATTTTAAGATTATCATATGAAAAGGGTTTAAAGGCAATCATTGATTAAGTTTTCATGGATTAAGGTTTCTGGTGGATGGGGGACGCCCCTCCCACATCTGACTTTGTGTATAAAAGACCCATTGTAATTCCCAATAACACACATCACTTCTGTACTAAACTGGAGTCCAGTCTCTTTCTTTCTCTCTCTCCCCCTTTCTCTCTTCTTCCCCCAATCGCAGATGCTGTCTCCACCTTTGGGGTACCCTGAACCCGGCTGGAGCTGGTCCCCGGCAAGTGGCACCTGAACGTGGGGCCTCAAGGTAAGCTTTCTCTTTCGAGACCCCTCTGTAGAGACAGGCAGAGTAAGGAAGGGTGAGCAGTTTAAGAGCCATGGCAGAATCATGGGCCAGAGTGAGTTTGTTCACAAGTATTCTGATGTCTATTAGTATTTTGCACATATTATCTGACAAAGGAACCAGTTGTCTTGACTCTTGCATTTTGTACACCTTAGCTTTATGGAATATTATCCGGGATGTTTTAAACCTACAGTATGATTCTTCCAAAATTCCGGCCATAAATAAAGACACTGCCCTGCTGGCTGTAGCCTCAGCACCTCCTTTAGACAATGAATTTTTCCCCAAGGAGGATGGAGGAAGTGATTGGGTATCATAAGCGAAAAAATCTTGCTAATTTTGCCAAGGCACCTCCTCCCATACCCTTTACTAGAAATAAGGTGAAAACACCAAAATTCA
>NW_007232559.1:2401-6916 GCF_000164805.1 Carlito syrichta
TTATGGAACAATTTGCCACTCGGTGGATGACACCACAAGATTGGTGACAACTTGCTAAAAGCTGTTTGTCAGCAGGAGCCTATTTACTATGGGAAACTGAATTTGAAGATCAGGTAAAGATCCAGAAGGCTGCTAACCAGCAGAGGAATCCAAATCAGTTTCATATTTCTAGCAATATGCTGTTAGGAAGAGGATTATATGAGTCAGCTAATAGTCAACTAATCTTACCCAAGGAAGTTTTACTCCAGGTAAATTCTTGTGCCAGTGAGGCTTGGAAGAAGTTACCTATTAATTCTACTCAGACTACCTCACTATCTGATCTTAAGCAGAAAACAGATGAAACTTACAAGGAGTTTCTCTCTAGACTTACAACAGCAGTAAATAGAGTAATCTCTAATGCAGAAGCAGCAAATATCCTTATTAAACAGTTGGCTTTCAAGAATGCTAACAGTACTTGCCAAGCTTTGATTAGATTGAATAGAAGAACAGGACAATTAACTGATTATATCAGGCAGTGTGCTGATATTAACCCTGCCTTTATGCAGGGTATGGTAATAGCCGCCACCTTGAAGGGAGAAACTTATGCACAATTTGTGCTGGGAATGCAAAATGGTAACAATAGATCAAAAAACAGCTCGGTTTTAACTTGTTATAACTGTGGGCAGCCTGGCCATATTAGTAGGAACTGCCCAGCTAAACAAGGGTTTCAGGAAGCTCTGATGCAACAGCCTAATGAGAGCTCTCGACCAAAGTCTCTGTGTCCCAGGTGTCAGAAAGAATTTCATTGGGTTAGGGATTGCAAATCCAAATTTCATAAAAATGGCACTCTGTTAACTAAACAACGATCTATGGTGCCGATTCCGGGAAACGGGCAGAGGGGCCGACTCCAGCCCCAAGTAACAATAGGGGCAGCTTCCAGCATGAACCCATTTGTTCCCTTTGTCCCATCTCAGAACTCATCAGAGCCACCCCAGGGAGCACAGGACTGGACCTCCATTCCTCCACCACAATATTAACTCCAGATGTTCCAGTTACCCCAATTCCAATGGGAGTGAAGGGCCCTCTCCCAGATGGAATAGTGGGTATAATATTAGGAAGAAGTTCCTTGTCTCTACAAGGAGCTTCTGTGATTCCTGGAGTGGTGGACTCTGACTACATAGGGGAAATCCAGGTACTTGTTGCTCCCCCTAGCAAAACCGTACAATTTCATGAAGGTCAAAGAATAGCTCAGTTACTACTCTTACCCTATCATAAAATGGGCAAGTCTCTAACCGATAAGCCCAGGGGTGACTCTGGATTTGGCTCAAGCAATTTCACTTTCTGGGTTCAGGAAATTACTAACTCCAGACCTCTAAAAGATTTATATATTCAGGGAGTTAAAATTAAAGGTCTGCTAGATACAGGGGCTGATGTTTCTTGTATTGCTGGGAAAGACTGGCCGTCTTCCTGGCCAACACAAGTAGCCCCATCAGGACTCATTGGTATTCGTCGAGTGCCCTCTGTAGCCAAAAGTTCTCAAATCTTAAATTGGACAGATAACAAAACTTCAGGAACCTTTTGTCCCTACACCATTCCTTCCATCCCCATTACACTTTGGGGACGCAGTATTCTTGCTCAAATGGGCATGCTTCTGTATAATCCAGATGACAAGGTATCAGTGCAAATGCTACAAATAGGATGCAATCCCTTAAAGGGGCTTGGAAGGAACAGACAGGGCATAAAAGGACCTGTTCAGGTTACAAAGAGGAAAGACCAGTCTGGTATTGGTTTTTCAAATTTGTCCTAGGGGCCACTGTTCCTGAGGCTGCTGATCCAATTACCTAGAAAGATGATAAACCAGTCTGGGTGGAACAATGGCCTATGCCCTTGGAGAAACTTAAGGCAGCAAGAGAATTAGTTCATCAGCAGTTGGAGGCTGGCCATTCAGAGCCTTCTACCAGTCCTTGGAATACTCCTATATTTGTTATAAAAAATAAATCCGGAAAATGGAGACTTTTACAGGATCTAAGAGCCATTAATGCCACAATGGGGGCTATGGCTGCATTGCAGCCTGGGCTGCCATCTCCGGTTGCTATTCCTGCTGATTATAACATCATAGTTATTGATCTACAGAATTGCTTTTTTTCTATACCTTTAAATTCTCAAGACTGTAAAAGATTCGCATTTAGTTTACCTTCTCATAATTTAAAGCAGCCATTCCAGAGATATCAATGGAAGGTCCTGCCACAAGGTATAAAAACAGCCCTACCTTGTGCCAGAGGTTTGTAGATGCAGCCTTGTAGGATATAAGAAACCAATATCCTAATCTTTATTTAATTCATTACATGGATGATATTTTATTGGCTTATGCAGATCATGCTCACTTGCATAACGTCTTGAATGAAACAGTAACAGCATTGGCTAATTGTGGTTTGAAAATTTCTCCTGAAAATATTCAAACCAACCTGCCCTTTACTTATCTTGGCCATGAATCATCAACCTCTACAATTAAGGGAGAATCATTTGGTTACCTTAAATGATTTTCAGAAATTATTAGGAGATATTAATTGGCTGAGACCTTATTTACATGTCACTACTGCAGATTTAAAGTCTCTTTTTGATATACTGCAGGGGGATCCCTGCCCCACTTCTAAGAGTCTTAACACTCAAGGCAAAAGAGGCCTTAACTCTTGTGGAAAAGGCCATTGAGTCCCAAAGGTGAAAAGGGTAAGTTATGATATACCATGGGAATTAATTGTGTTGGCTACTTCTCATACCCCAACAGGGTGCTTGTGGCAGGAAGGACCTATGAAATGGCTACATTTACCAGTTTCCTCTAAAAAAGTTTTAGCATCTTATCCGTACTTGGTAGCTTTGCTAATAATCAAAGGAAGACAGAGAAGCATGGAATTGTTTGGAAAAGATGTAGATAATATCATTATCCCATATGACAAAACTCAGTTTCAAACCTTGTTGCAAACTAATGATGATTGGCAAGTGGTTTTGATTGATTTTAGAGGACAAATTTTGTTTCATTTGCCTAGAAATCCATTGTTGCAGTTTGTGAAATGTAATCCTATAATTATTCCTCGTGCATGTTCCTTAGTCCTCCTCGAGGGAGCAGTATTGGTTTTTACTGATGGCTCTTCTAATGGTAAAGCAGTGGCAGTAATTAATGACAATCCTCATGTTTTAAGTACTTCAGAGACTCCAGCACAAAAAATAGAATTAAGAGCTGTCTTATATGCCTTTACTGCTCTAAAAGACAAGAGATTTAACTTGTATACTGATTATCATTATGTTCAAGGGCTGTTTCCTCATATTGAGACAGCAACTATTCCTGTTAGTAAAACCACAATTTTGGAATTGCTTATACAACTGCAACAATTGATTCATGTTAGAAAAGAGCAATTTTTCGTTGGCCATGTCAGATCTCATCCCGGCCTTCCGGGACCTCTACATGAGGGTAATCAATTGGCTGATAATTTAACAAAACCTGCCATCTATGCAACTTTGGAGACAGAGACAGTCACTCAAGCTCAACTATCTCATAATATTCATCATCAAAATGCTACTGCTTTATGTTATGAATTTCAGATACCTAGGGAAGCAGCAAGGCAGATTGTCAAGAATTGTCCAGCATGTTCTACTTCTGTTAATGTTCCAGCAGGAGTTAATCCACGAGGATTAAAACCTAATGTCTTATGGCAAATGGATGCAACTCATGTACCTACATTTGGAAAATTGTCTTATGTGCATGTTACTGTGAATACGTTTTCTCATGTTATTTTAGCCTCACCAAGAACTGGAGAAGCTTACAAGGACGTGGTGCAACATTTATTTTTTTGTTTCTCACAATTAGGTATGTCAAAACAACTTAAGATGGACAATGATCCTGCATATACATCAAAATCTTTTCAACAGTTTTGTTCTCAATTTAATATTTTTCATTCCACAGGAATTCCTTATAACCTGCAGGGTTAAGACATAGTTGAAAGAGCCCATCAAACTTTAAAAAATCAAATACATAAATTACAAGAGGGAGAGTTTAGGTATAGTTCTCCCCATCATGTTATAAATCATGCTTTATTTGTTATAAACCATTTAAATTTGGATTATTCAGGCAATTCAGCTATGGCTAGACACTGGAACCCAGAAGGAAATGTTAAACCTATGGTAAAATGGAAGGATCTTCTCACAGGCCAATGGAGAGGGTCTCATATATTACTAACCAGTAGGAGAGGATATGCTTGCATATTTCCACAGGATGCATCAACTCCTGTTTGGATTCCTGATTGATTCATTTGAAATGCCCCCGCTAACCCAAAGACTGAGATGGGTCGCATGAATCCTGTTGAATCAAAGGAATAGACAGAGGAAAATATAAACAAAATAAGGGCTTTCACTTCCTTTGTCCTCTCCTATTCCTCCTACAACTCAAATTCCTGCCTTTCCTACTACTCTTGTTTCTTGTAATCTGTTCTGTGAGTCCCTTCGTCTTTATTTGGGAACTCTGACTTTCAGTCTTTCTCTTTT
>NW_007232559.1:6936-8978 GCF_000164805.1 Carlito syrichta
GAAGGATCTTCTCACAGGCCAATGGAGAGGGCCTGATATATTACTAACCAGTGGGAGAGGATATGCTTGCATATTTCCACAGGATACGCCAACTCCTGTTTGGATTCCTCATTGATTCACTTGAAATGCCCCCGCTAACCCAAAGACTGAGACGGGTGGCATGAATCCTGCTGAATCAAAGGAATAGACCGGAGAAAAATATAAACAAAATAAGGGCTTTCACTTCCTTTGTCCTCTCCTATTCCTCCTACAACTCAAATTCCTGCCTTCTCTACTACTCTTGCTTCTTGTTATCTGTTCTGTGAGTCCCTTTGCCTTTATCTGGGAAGGAAGGGCAGGCGTCTACGGCCATGGCACCTAGCTCTGACTTTCAGTCTTTCTCTTTTACCTTTGGAGAAAGGGCAGGTGCCAAAGGCCACGGCACCTGACCCCAGCCTCCAGTCTTTCTCTTTTACCTTTGGAGAAGGGGTGGGTGCCAAAGGCCACGGCACCTAACCCCAACCTCCAGACTTCTCACCCCCCCACATGTCTCTTCTCAAGGGGGTGGCTCGGACAAAAGGATGTTAAAAATTCTTCTTTGTTGTCTTCTTATGATAAATTTCTCTCAAGTTCAACTTTCCCAGATGGAAGTAAAGGAATCATATAAGTGAATCTTGTTAGCTAACTACAAAATAGGTGTTAATAAGCAGACTAGACTGGAAGGACAAGTTCTTTTGGATGTATTTTATCTCTCAGTCAGCACTGGTGCAAACTCCAAAAATTAGAAAAGGGCCCACAAACCTCTCAACTATAACTATTGAACACAGCCTTTAAAGTCTTTAACAACTGGGAGGAGAAAAGAATGCAGGACCAAAAACATAAGACAAACTTACTGCGTGCAGTCTGAGACACTGAGGTGGGAAAAGAGCTCACCATCTGCTACCTGGATATGCTGATGACCAGTGAGGAGCATCGAAAGCAGCTGAGGGACCAATACTGCTTTAAGTGTGACTGTCTTTGCTCAATCACAGCTATCACCCTAACTGTTCAATTGTGTTTAATGGACACCACCTCTCAGCGTACCTGCTTGCCCCTTCAATGATATGGAAAAGGACTGGTCACTCATCCAGAGAGATACTGGCTTCCTGAAATGGAGAGACTGTGCTTATAACTCTAAGGTGGACTACACCGTACCTGGTGAAAGACTATATATTAGTGACTGGGGTTTTAATGGCTCTACGCAATGTTTATAAGGTGTCTTGTATGGGGTGTATTTTTAACTAATTGTTTAACTAATGCCTTTTACAAAGGTTTTGTTATTCTTGAGCAGCCATCTTATTTGATGATTCTTGTATAATTGTCATCTCATTGGTATGATGCATATGGTTACAGATATTGTATGAGGCTAATGCTCTTTTAGAAAGACAGAAAAGATTTTTGGCTACTTTTAATTTTAGGAGTTACAGCTTTAATAGCTACTTTTGAGCTGTAGCATTAACTAGGGAAGTTCATACAACACGCTTGCTGATCGACTGTATAAAAATGTTTCTATTGCCATAGTATTCAGGAAATCATAGACCTTGGAAAGTAAGGTTAGTGCTTTGGAGGAAGGAGTTTTAGCAGTAGGGCAAGAACTTGTGACCTTAAAAAAGAAATTGGCTCTCTAATGTCACTCTGAGCTTAAATCTGTCTATACTTGGGACAAAGTAACTTGGAATTTGGAACCATTCAGACCGATTAATTCAGTATCTTACTAAATTACATCAAGAAATTCAGGCATCATTTGCTAATCAAAAATCATTAATGTCTATACTCATCAATGTGGGAATTTGCGGAGCAGTGGTTCTTTTGTTGCTGTGTTTACTCCCAATCATCTTCAGAGTGCTAAAGAAGAGCAATACGGAGTTTCATGGTTTTATGCTAAAAAATAAAAAAGGGGGAGATGTTGGGAGCCAGCCACGGAGGCCCACTGAGCATTAGGGATCAGGAAGGGCCGTTGACCCCGAGACCACTAGATGCGTTTGGGAGCTATTGACCCCATTTCCTCCCCCTTTCTACCCAGC
>NW_007232559.1:9253-36157 GCF_000164805.1 Carlito syrichta
TAAATTGTAGAACATAGTTTTAGAAGACAGTCATTTTGTTGAAAGAATGCAGCTGGGTTATGTGCAGGTAGCCCACTGTGAACTTTGAACTGGGCCACATTCCAAACATTCTAGGATGGGCCACTTTCATTTGTAAAGTAAATACTTAGCTGGGCTCAGTGGCTCAGCCTGTAATCCTGCACCTTTGGGAGGCTGAGGTGAGTGGATTGCATGAGCCGGTGGGATCGAGACCCAACTGGGCAGCAAGACTTCATCTCTACAATAAATCAAAAAATCAGCTGGGCGTGGTAGCGTATGCCTGTAATTCCGGCTACTTGGAAGGCTGAGGTGGAAGGATCGCCGGAGCCCAGCAGGTCGAGGCTGCGGTGGCCGGGAGTGGCCACTGCACTCCAGTCTGGGCAACCGAGTGAGACTCCAACTCAAAACAAAAAAACAAAACAAAACAAAAATACTTAAGCTTCTATAGAATTGTTTAACTTGGCATAAATCAATCAGCTTAGGATGAAAAAGGTTTATAGAATAAACCTGTCACGGATTAGGTTATCCTTTGTTATGGGATTTTAAGATTATCATATGAAAAGGGTTTAGAGGCAATCATTGATTAAGTTTTCATGGATTAAGGTTTCTGGTGGGTGCGGGAAGCCCCTCCCACATCTGACTTTGTGTATAAAAGACCCATTGTAATTCCCAATAACACACATCGTTTCTGCACTAAACTGGAGTCCAGTCTCTTTCTTTCTCTCTCTTTCTCTCTTCTTCCCCCCAATCACCGACGCCGTTTCCACCTTTGGGGTACCCTGAACCCGGCTGGAGCTGGTCCCCGGCAAAGGAAGTGGAAAAGGAGGAGGAGGGAGAAGAGCTGGACGAAGAGAGAGAGGAGGGGCCACCCCAGCCCACACTGCCTCCCTTGACCTGGGAAGTAGCAACACCCTCCATTTCTCCCTGCACTTCAGGGGGGATTGTAAGTCCATCCCTGTGAGACAGAGCCATGGATGGTGCCTGTACCTGGTGGGGGAACTGGTCTAGAGTTCACACTGTCTCCTGGTATGTGAAAACTTCCAGTCCTGGGTGAGGCCTCAGGCTTGGGGCTGGCTGTGAGGAGCAGGGAGAAACACAAGGGACACTTCTGGGCTCATTGGTCTGAGGGGTCTCCATGACAGGAGACAGACTTCTACCCAAATGACTGGGACCCTTCTGCTTTCAGGAAATGGTCACTAAATAATAGCATTCTACCATTCACTGCAAGATGAGACCTCACACTAGGGCAATAACCCTGTCTATCAACTCTCTCTCTTTCTTTCTCATCTGTCTTTCTATCTATCCATCCATCCACCTATCCATCAATGTATCTTCTATCTACCTACCTACCATCTATAATTGTCTGTAACTCTATCATCTATTATACATCTATTATCTGTCCATTCATCCATTTATGTACCTATATATCTATCTATCATCTTTTTTTTCTGAGTTGGAGTCACACTCTGTCGCACATGCTGTAGTGCAGTGGCACACTCATGGCTACACCACCGTATACCTGCTGGGCTTCAGTGATCCTCCCACCTCAGCTCTCCAAGTAGTCAGAACTACAGGTGCACACTTCCATGCCCAGCTATTTTTTTTATTTATTGTAGAGATGAGGTCTTGCCAAATTGCGAGGCTATTCTTGAACCATGGTATCAGGCAATCCACTTGCCTCGGTCTCCCAAAGTGCTGGGATTATAGGCTGAGCCATGGAGCCTGGCCATATCTATCATCTTTTTAAAGACAGAATGCCACTCTGTAGCCCAGGTCGGAGTGCAGTGGCACAATCACAGCTCCCTACAGCCTTGACCTCCTGGGCTCAGGTGATCCTCCTTCTTCACCTCCTGAGTAACTGGGACTACAAGGCATTACCACCACATCCACCTCATTTTATTATTATTATTTTTTTAGAGATAGAGTCGTGCTACACCTAAGCCTGAATTATATCACACATATTTAAAATAAAATAAAATAAAAATTTTTTCTGTAGAGACAGGGTCTCGTTATGTTGCCCAGGCTGGTCTCGAACTCCTAGGCTCAAAGAATCCTCTTGCCTCAGTCTCCCAAAGTGCTAGGATCACAGGTGTGAGCCCTGGCCCATCTCTCTGAAATATCAAAATACTGGAGTCTTGAAACTCATCTCTGGTAAAGGTTTCAAATGAGGAACCGTGGACATGTGTAAGTATCCTTCATGTTACAAAGATGACACTGAATGCAATGAGCTTGTATGTCATCGTGTGGTAAGGGGAGCCCACTCTAGTTCTCAAAAAGGTTTTGTTCGTACTCCAGATCCAAGCTGGCCCCACTGAGCCACTCCCAGGGCTGACACTCCAGCTTCTAGCCCAAGTGGCTGAGGTCTCCAGCATCCCCTGACTCCCCCCACCAGTCCCCTGAAATTTCCCAGAGGCATGAGACCCACTAAAAATCCTTGTTTAACTCCTTGGACTCATCAGTGCAGTGGAAGAACTTGCCCTTGAAGAGCTGCACAGCCACCATGGCAAAAATGAACATGAACAGCATGTAGACAATGAGGATGTTGCAGATGTTTTTGAGCAAGTTCACCACACAAACATGGCCTTCAGGGTGGGGATAGAGGGTGTGAGGGGCAGGACCTGCAGCCTCTGTCTCTGGAAACGCCCCACCTCACGTTGCTGTTGCGTGACACTGTCTCACAGAGCTGTGACCTGTTGGGAGCCAACATCTATAGCTACATGGCTGAGGCCTGTAAAGGCCCATCTGGAAGATCGCCTCTGACACAGGATATCAGTTATAACTATAATATTGGCGTGTGATTAGTGACCAGTGTGCATACATGGCAGTAAAACTTTTAAGTAAATCTCAATACACCTGATGGAAAGTGCATAGCAGAATTATTTCTCTGTCTTTCTAAGTTTTACTTCTTTCTAGATATTTTTTAACTTCTATTTCCTGGTAGACTGGTTAGTCAGCTTTGGAAAGCTGTTTCCCCTAGGGCTAAGATTAGAAACTAAATAGTTTTGTCACCCTGCCCCTAGCCAGGCAGAACCTTTTCTTTTGTTTCGTTAATTACCGAAACTCTGTCTGCTTCAGCCCATGGCTGCCATCTTGGCAGCCCTGCATTTCCTTGTTCAAGAGTGTGACAGCTACTATTTGATTTTTAGAGTAGATTTGTTAGGATAAAATATATACATATACACTCATAGTTGCATAAATCTATGCTTGCTGTTTTGTTTCCTTTTGCTACATTATTCAAATATAATAGTTACTATACGATTTATAAAAGAATTAATGATGAGGTATTAGCTTAATAGGATATAGCATAGTATTAAAGTCCAATCACTAGATCATATAAAAATTAAAGTTTAGACATATGAAACATATGAATTATAGTAAAGTTTTGTAGTTTAAGAATAAGTTTTAACTGAGTTATAAGGCATTACGTTAAATCATAATAGGTTAATAGTATAACTGACAGTTAAGTCATTTAACTAAACTTATAGATTATAGTATAGTGTTAAGTTGATAATATTAATCGTTAAAAATATTGGAAGTCGGTGAACTTGGATTGAACCTAGAGTTAACTTAGAAAAGTTTTTTTGTATTAATCAGGGTATAGAACAAAGAGTATAATATGAATGATTCATTGAACATTATGGAAAACACTTTGAACGATTTGTATTAAAATTGTGCACCTGTGACCTTAATGTAAGCATGGCAGGCATCATGGAATTCGAATTGTTTGCTTGGAAATTGCAGATCTCATGGTGGTCTTGTGATGCATAGTTTGTAAAGCACAGAACTTGTATGCCCCCAGTAAGTGATTATCACACTGCTGGAGGGTATAGAAAATGGTATATAAGTTGGAAGGAGTCCAAATAAAATTTGGCTTCAGTCCTGATCAGACAGTTCCCAGAAGAACTGCCTCCGAGTGGTCTCTTCTCGCTGTCCAGATTCTCTGGTGCGGGTCCTAACCCACCCTTGGTCAGTGCTGGTCACCGACAGTGACCCAAGCTGCTCAGGAAAGGCTGCCCATCACTGAGAAGCTTCAGGGTCACTCAGTCGCATTTGTAGGCATCAAAGACCCCCAAATTCAACCCCTGGGGCAATGAGGCCACATTTCTGGCCCTCCCAAGCTGACTTACAGCTCCTCAGGGCAAGATCCTCATCAGAGATATCATTTCGTTTTTTCTTTTTCTTTTTCTTTTTCCTCTTAGAGACAGGCTTTTGCTATGTCACTCAAGCTGGAATGTAGTGGTGTGATCATACCACTCAGTCTCCTGGGATCAAGTGATCCTCCTGCCTCAGCCTCTCAAGTACCTAAGGCTACTGATATATGCTACCAAACCCAGCTAATTTCTTTGGTTATTATTTTGTAGAGACAGGGTCTTGCTAGGTTGCCCAGGCTGGTCTTGAGCTCCTGGTCTCAAACGATCCTCTTACTTCAGCCTCCTGAGTAGCTGGAACATAGGTGCACACTCCCATGCCCAGTTGATTTCTTTGGTTTTATTGTTATCTTCATCATCATTATTTTGAGTTGGAGTCTTATTGCCACCCAGGCTGGAGAGTAGTGGCACACTCACAGCCACCACAGCCTCGACCTGCGGGTGATCCTTCTGACTCAGCCTTCTAAGGAGCTGGAACTCCAGGCATGTGCCATCATGCCTGGCTAAGGTTTTGATTTATTGTAGAAATGAGGTTTTGCCAAGTTGTCCAGGCTAGTCTCAAAACTCTGGGCTCAGGCAATCCTCTTGTCTCTGCCTCACAAAGTGCTAGGATTATAGGTGTGAGCTGCCACACCCAGCTGGTTCTTATTTTGTAGAGACAAGTTCTCACTAGGTTGTCCAGGCTGGTCTTGAACTCCTGGTCTCAAGTGATCCTCTTACCTCAGCCTCACAAGTAGCTGGAATTACAGGCACATACGCCCATGCTTGGCTAGTTTTTAAAATTACTATTTTGTAGAGACAAGGTCTCGTTACATTGTGCAGGCAGGTCTTGAACACCTGGCCTCAAGTGATTCTCCTGTCTTAGCCTCCAAAGTACTCAGATTATAAGCATGAGCCACTATGCCAGGCCCCACTTTCTGTTAATTCCATGTCCCTGCCTCATGCTGCTTCCTGTTCTCATTAGCTGGACTGTGGGTTCCTCTCTTTCAGCCTCTGAGCAGCCAGGGCTCTGTGGATTTGAGCAATAATGCCAGGTGCCTGCGACATCCCACCTTGGGGAAGATGGTATCCTTCCCAGGGAAGGCAGGGGTCCCGGGCCTCACTGTGCTTTCTGCAACTCTGTCCCTGACACTACTTGGGGTTTCTGGACTTTCACTGGGCTCTTCAGAACAGCTCCCATTCTGCCCCAGCCACAGTGGGTCCCAACCGCACATGGGCATTCAGGATTTGCTGAAGCCACTAGAATTACAGGTGATCTTTGCCCACTTTTCTCCAGGGAAGAGGATAGGGAGATTTCAGGGACCTTTCAAAGGGGGCTGTGACCCAGGAGACAGCACAGAACCCCACAGGAATTTGTTTCTTATTTATTTATTTTTTTGAGTTGGAGTCTCACTCTGTCACCCAGGCTGGAGTGCAGCGGCTCACTGCCACCACAGCCCCAAACTTTGGGCTCAGGCAATCCTTCTGCCTCAGCCTTCCAAGTAACTACAGGCACATGCCACCATGCCTGGCTCATTTTTTATTTTTGTGATTACTTGGAGAGATGGAAGTCTCACTAAGTTGCCCAGGCTACTCTCAAACCCATGGACTCAGGCAATCCTCTTGCCTCTGCCTCCCAAAGTGCTGGGATTACAGGCATGAGCTACTGCACCTGATGGGACTCATATTTCATTGCAAGAATTCACTTCCAAAGGGAGACATGTTTCCTTTCTTAACTTTTTTTTTTTTTTTGAGTTGGGACCTCACTTTGTCACCCAGGCTAGAGTGCAGTGACGTGATCACAGGTCACTGCAGCTTCAACCTCCTGGGCTCAGGTAATCCTCCTGCCTCAGCCTCCAGAGTAGCCGGGACAACAGGCACACGCTACCATGCCCAGCTAATTTTTTGATTTTTTTGTAGAGATGGGGTCTTGCTATGTTTTCCAGGCTGGCCTCGAACTCCTAGACTCAAGTGATCCTCCTTCCTGGCCTCCCAAAGTGCTGAGAACATAGGCATGAGCCAGTGCACCTGGCCCCTTTAAAAAAGTCATATGATGCCTTCACATGAATTAGGACAAGGTATCCTGACCTGGAGACAATTCATCTAATGAAAAACTGCCATAATCCAATTGCATCAGGTCAGCTCACTTTTCTGCCACTTTCTGGAGAGTTGTAACAATACACATATCCATATAGGGTGGCTGGGATGTTATCAGCCTCCCCTTCAACATGGTGTCCTTGCGCAGCGTGCAACCTGCTCAACTGTACATGGCAACTTGTCAGGCTCCCTCCTCCCCTACATCCTCTAATCTTACTTGAAGCTTTAGCAATCGCTTGATGGTTTTAAGAGGTTGTAGCACCCGGAGGACTCAGAGGGATTTAATTGTGTTTATGTCCTTTCCTTTGCTATTGCCACCGTAGAAGGATGTCAGGGTGGGAGGAGGGAAGAGAAGGAGCAGAGGTAAGGCTGGGCCAGTAGAGGGCAGCCCGCAGCCCCAGAGGACTTTGCCCTCCTGGGCCTGGCAGTCTCAACAAGTCTAGCACAGCCCTGCCCTTCTTGGTGAGGTGGGGGCCTCTTCACAGTGGAGTGGGGTCTGAGCACCTGAGGGCAGGTGGCTTTTGTAGTCCTGGTCACAGGGCTTGTGTGGGGTCCTTCACCACCAGGCTGGACATGAGCAGCTGCATGGTGACTCTGGGACCAGCACGAGGGAGATGCTTCCCCCTCCCCAAGTCCTGCACAGAGAAACATGGAGCAGTGCCCTGGGGTCCCGGTCGGCTCTTAGACAAGAGAACCTCGCCCCCTCCAATGGGACTCAGGAAGGTGCTCAAGGCAGCCTGACACTACCTCCCCCCTCTGCCATATTCCTCAAGCCCCAAAGAGGGCAACAGCCTGGGTGTTGGTCCCTGTGGATGCTAGGGTCCCTGCTTCACTGTCCCAAGGGTCTGTGAACCCCACACTGCTGAAGATGTCCACAGAGGTTTCTTCAGCCCAGGGTTTGTCCTGCCTGAGCTTAGCCACACAGACCCCAGGACTCCCTCAGCCACCATGACTCAGGTTCCCCAGAGGAGGGCATGGGCAGGACCACCAAGAGCTTGTGGGTCATGGGACCCACCATTCACCCCAAGCCAGAAACCTAAGGATCATGTCCAGCTGCCTGCCCTCCCCTGTCCCCCACCCTAAGTGGTCTCCTTCCTAAATATTCACCACCCACCCTAGCCAGCCCTACATGTCAGACCTCCATCACCACCTCTCACGTGTGTCCTCATTCCCTGTCTCTCTCTCTCCTTCCATCTTTTGTGCACACAGTAACCAAAGTCAATGCCCATGCCCCTCCCTTACTCTGGATCTCAGAAAAGTTCTCGGCATGTCATTCAAGGCTCTTCAACATTCATCCTGACTTACCTTTAACTTTACATTCCTACTTACTGCCACACGCCCCAAGCCCCAGCCACACTCTTTTGCCTCTGCCAGATTTTTGCACATACTGTTCCTGCTGCTAGCAATGCCCTTCATTCATGCCTCCATTCCCAGAACTGTGCAACCCTCATAGCCCAAGTCAGGAATTTTCTTCCTACAGTTCCCCCACCTGCCTCCAGGCTCCTGCTTCTGTCTCAGGGTTATCCGTGATTCTTTCTTGAGCTTCTGGTTTTAGACAGAAAACTCCTCTTATGCTGGCTTACCCTGTGATTCGTTCTTCTATGTGTCAATGCTTCTTTTCATCTCAGTGTTCATCCCAGCCCCCAGCATGCACCTGGCGTGTGGGCTTAGGATACACGTGAAGAGTTTCAGAGCAGAGTCCTGGATGGGAAGATTCCCTGGCAAACACCACCCTGCAGTGACCTCCTGGATCCTGGCCCTACCCCTCAAGAACCCAAAGACCCTGCCCCTGAAACACTGTGCTTCATGGCACTTGCTATTTGGAAACTCCTTCCTCTCACTTCTCAGGAACAAAGAGAGCATCATATCTTAGCTTGTGAGACAGATACTCACCCCAGGACCAGCATCTGAGTGTGTGTGTGTCTTTTTTCAATCCATATTGTCATTAGGATCATCTCAAGACTGTGTCCTCCAAACACAACACACTTTGGGAGAGTCACTGCCATCATTTTAGGCAGAACAGGGATAAAGGCTTAAATCACTGGGTCATGCAAATAAATGATGGTTTCTTCTTCCTCAAGTGTCTTTTCAGACACTTCTCAAGGAGAAAGCCTCAGATAGGCGCTAATATGTCTTGAACCCTCCTATTCTGGCAAAGTTCTTTTTTAACAAAATGCCCAGCTTGAAGGCAACATTGTTTCATTCCTGCTGGTTCACTCAGGCAACTTGTCTTGTATCTAAGTTTGGTAACACTGGCTGCTGGAGATGATACAATGTTTCCTTTCAAAAGGAATTTGAAGTTTCAAAGATGTTGGTGGAAAAAACATCTCCAGTCACGCCACCATTCAGGTTGCATGTGGAACTGGCTAAAGTCTTGGGTACACAACTCCACCCACTTATCTGAAAACAACCATCTCTCCCTGGGGACACTGAGGCACAGTCCTGTTTACTGAGGCACAGAGGGGGGTTTAGACACGTCCACTAGATTTGTCAACCATTTTTCTGAGAGTAGATGCCCCTGGGGACATAGAGGACTCCTCCCTTCAGAGGTCAGGTCCTGACCATCTGGACGTGCAATGCCTATCGCCTCTGGGAGGCTGAATGTGTCCATTGATCTGACAACTGCTGTGTCCAGTGCACCTGCCCTGCTGAGTGTGGCCCTGGGGAGGGTGCCCTCTGCCCCTTATGTTTCCTGCCAGAACTGGAAGGTCATGGCTGGAGGCCTCAACCAAGACTCAACCAAGATCCTTGGGGACATCTCCTCCCCGGAGAGTGGGTTTTGGTCATTCCAAGTGACAGGACAGCATGGACACAAGGCCAGAGAAACAGAAACAGGCCCCAAACCAAACCAACACAGCTACAATGGATCACAAGAGACAGGAGAGAGAGAGAGAGAGAGAGAGAGAGAGAGAAAGAAAGAGAGAGAGAGATTGAGACTTGACTTTACCATGTGCTGCTCCTGGCAACATGGAGTCAGAGGGAGAGACAGATTGTGACCGGCCTCAGAGAGAACACAGAAGATACACATACACACATGCACACCTGAACACCCCTGTCTGCCTGGGTGCCAGGAGGGTCAGCCTTGGGCTCATGGTTCTGGTGATGCTATCCTTAAACTTCCACATAGAAGCCCCCCTGTGGCCCCCATCTGGCACTTGGTAAAAGCCAGATCTAACAGGACAGCTAGAAGGCATGTCCACGGCCACAGGTGAACTCACCATGGAAAGTCACTGCCAAGAGGCCAGGGAGACTCCTTATCTCCAGCAGTTCTGGTGCTTGGAGGTTTTAGAAGGTCTTAAAGGTTGTGCGTGTGAAAGTCGAGAGACTAGGGTTTGAATCATGACTCTGTCTCGTATGATCCCCATCTATAAAACAGTCCTAGGCCAGGCAAGGTGGCTCATGCCTGTAATCCCAGCACTTTGGGAGGCTGAGGCAGGAGGATTGCTTGAGGTCAGGAGTCTGAGGCCAGTCTGGATGACACAGTAAGACCTCAGCTCTACAGAAAACTTTATTCACAAAAACAGGCCGCACCAGTTGCTGACTCTTGCACTGCATGACCTGCCTCTGTGCTTCCTCTCACACACTCTACTACAGTCAAACTGAGCCCCCTTAATATAGCAAGCTCCTGAGTTGGGGCCTTTATACTCATTATTCTCTGCTTGCAACATTTTTCACAAATACTTCAAGTCTTTTTTCAGATCTTATCTTTTCAGTAAGGGTCTCACTGACCACACTATTTGAAATTGCAGTTGTCTCACTGTGATTCTTTCTACTCTCCCTCAATCAAATTCCCTTTACCAGGCTTATTTGTTCCTTACTACTTTAAACCTTCTAATACGCTGCGTAACTTACATCTTTATCATGGTAATTGTTTATCATGATAAATGTTAAACTGTATATACCACTCCCTCACTCACCAGTAAACTGTAAGATCCTGGAAAATATTTGTCTTCTTTGTTCAAAGATATGCATCCAAGGCTGGGTGCAGTGGTTTAAGCCTGTACTCCCAGCACATAGGGAGGCTAAGGTGAGAGGATTGCCTGAGCCCATGAGTTCAAGACCAGCCTGGGCAACTTGGTGAAACCTCATCTCTACAATAAATAAAAAAATTAGTTGGACATGACAACATGTGCTTGAAGTTCTGGCTACATGGAAGGCTGAGGTGGAAGGGTTGTCTGAGCCCAGCAGGTTGACAATGGGGTAGCCATGAGTGTGTCACTGCACTACAGTCTGGGTGCTGGAATGATATTCCAACTCAAAAAAAAAAACCCAAACAAACAAACACAACAACAACAACAAAAAACCAAAGATGCGTGTCCAATGTCTTCAATATATGGCACATATCAGGTCATCAATCAATATTGCCAAGTAGCTGACTAGATGATTGTTTTTCAAAGAGTATAAATATAGTGGCATGTAATTCCTCATCCATTCGTCATTAAAAGCAATAGTGTCAGGTCATAAGCCAATATTTTTGAATAGAAATATAGAGACTGAATATAAAATGATGAGATTGAAATGTACCATTTACATAGCCCTAAAGTTTCTTATGTCATTTAACTCATGATGAAATGGGCAATCTTGAGAATGGCCCTTGTACCTAAAACAAAGCTTTTGAATTATTAGAAAATAGGTTATATAACCCACAGCTAACAAAAGAATAATGTTTTACATAAAATAGATTCCTCTTGTACACATTTAAGCATAAAGTTTAAAGATACACTCACTTTAAAGACCTTTCTTTCTAAGCATGCAGAAGAACTTATTTCAAACTAGTCAATTTTCTTGGTGACAGGAGATACCAGTCTTCAAAAAGACCATAGGTATGATGAATCTCCAAACCACACGTTACTAGTTGTACAGTAGCCTTCCTCTCAAGGAACATCTTCTTCATTAGATAATTCTGACTCTAACTGAAAAGAAACATAACTGGTGTGCATTCATTATACACAAACTTAAATGATCCCCAAACCTTAGTTCCATTTCCCTTTATCTGAACTAGCTCACCTCACATTGTTTTCTTCCTAAAGATTTACTTTTCAAATTGTATTTTTCATTTCATATCCCCAATGGGTTCATAGCAAAAATTTAACAATAGGAACAATTTGTGTTTAGCACACAGTTCATTTCTACTTTCAGAGCACCCCCATCCCTTGTAATGTTACAGATAGGTTGTTTTGGTGTCTTGATGATTGGAGCTCACCTAGGAACTTGCTCATCTTTTAAAGATTTGTTTCCTTCTGAGGGTTCTAAGCCTACATCCATGAAAGGCTGAAGAACCCAGAAACTGGGTTTTTTCTTTTTCATTGTGGAAGACCCATGCCTGATATTGATCCATCAGCATAATACTCAATACATATTTGCTCAACTAACAAAGGGATCTTGTCTTCAAGTTTTCTGATCCTAGCTCTAACTGCCTTGTAGAGAATACCTGGTCCCCAAAACATAATGGACATTGTTTTTCATTGTTCATCTCAGCTGTCCCCATCATTGCCTAGTCCATTCCTGTCACTCATTCGGAGACAATGAGACAATATTCTACAATATATGTTGAGTGCATCTGGGGTCACAAATCATTCTACATGCTGGGAATAGTGCAAATCAAAAAAAGATCTTGTATTCCTAGAATTTATATTCTAGTGGGGGATGAAAGACAATAAATAACCCAAACCATATTACACCTTGGTAAGGATTATGAAGAGAATTAAAACAGGAACAAGTGATATAGGGTGACTGAGTGGTTACTTAGAACAGGTGGTCAGAGAAGTTCCCTTTGAAGGGGTGACATCTAAACTGAGAAATGAATGACAAGACAGAGCCAGTCAAAAAAGATTAGAGTAAAAGAACCTCAGGAAGGGAAAATAGCTGTGCAAAGGTCTTGAGTCAAGCAGCAGAAGTTTCCAAGCTGAAATCCAGACCTTGATGCTCCAGTGTATTTTTTTTGGGGGGGGGGTTGTGACAATGGAGGGGAAGGGGTCCTGTCAGCATTTAAGGGTTATACATACCAGGCAGCTTGCCAAATGCAGAACAGTCACACAAATGTATCCCACACCCTGAAAGACATTTAAATGTCCTAGTCAATATTAACACAGGTTAAAAAAACTGCTCATATTTATCTTAAACTTGCAACCTAATCCCATTTCACAAATCACAAAGTATTTTTTGTACAATTTTAATATACATTGATTTTCTAGGAGAGTAATCACCTGATCAACCAAGTGAAGACTGCACTTTGTTTAGTTTGGAAATTTTCTAAGACATGCTCACTATTAAGGAAACTCCAACCAGTAAAGCAAAACAACCCACCTAGACAAGTCTTCATAGATATATAGTTAGAATTTTACATTGATTTGCTTTTCTTCAGAAATATGTTTGGATGTCAGTTATATGTACCTGTGAATTTCATTTCAGGATAGTAAGAGGGCATTACAAACTATATGCTATAAAGAGGGAAAATGGAATATGATAGGTTTGAGAACCAGTGTGCTACATGATGAACTCAGATTTCTGAAAGAATACTGGATTAGTTTTTGCTTACCTTTTGCAAAGTTACTTTGAAAGTCAAGAAATGAGCCCCAGGCATCTGCTGTCTGATAGGGAGGTAGCTTTTCCACCTATTGGACATAGTTTTTTGTTAGTCAAATTGTATGTTAGCCATGTCTCCTTGCATAGAATAAAACTCCTTAAAACAGCCCCCACACCACATGTCCCCTCTGTTCTTTGGTTTGTATTTTGCCACGCCATGTATACTGCTTGACCTATTAGCAGTCTGTACCTTCCTCCTTTCTGTTTCTTCATCTCGAAAAGATACAAGGCAACAAAACCGTGCAAAGTCTCTATAAATAAGGCATATTTCAAACCAGAAATGGCCAGGACTTATGTATTTCTGATAAAAAATCTAGCCAAGTACCCAATACTAAGTTGCCATTAATACATATAATTCGCTGAAATAATTTAAATGCTATTTCACTGCACAGTTTTAGTATTCATACTATTGATGCCATCAAGTTCAATCTGTAGGCAACTTGTGGTTCATACATTATTTTATTTTATTTTATTTTATTTGAGTTGGAGTCTCACTCTGTCACCCAGACTAGAGCACAGTGGCAGGCCCCCGGCCACTGCAGTCTCAACCTGCTGGGCTCCGGCGATCCCTCTGCCTCAGCCTTCCAAGTAGCTGGAACTACAGGCGTGTGCTACCATGCCTGGCTAATTTTTTTTGATTTATTGTAGAGATGAGGTCTCGCCAAGTTGCCCAGGTGGGTCTCAAACCCGCGGGCTCAGGGAATTCACTCACCTTGGCCTCCCAAATCGCAGGATTACAGGCTGAGCCACCGAGCGCGGCCGGTTCATACTTTAAGACAAAACCTGATAGAAAAGGGACTGTGAACTTCACTTAATCATTCCAGGAATCAAAATGAAAAGTAGGACGAATCAGAATTAACTAGAATTAATTCCATATAGATGAAGCATTGAGAGTAAAGACAAGAGTGGCGAGTTATATGGCTGGAGAAGCAGAGGATCCCAGACATGCAGAGCTTTACAGCAAATGCCGTTATAAGAAGTTTGCTTTTGAGCAATATTTATGAGCAATATTACAAGTATAATTTCTTTTCCATTTTCAATAATGATCTATTTAAAAGATTTCTTGTGGTGAAGAATGAATCCGAAGGAAACAAATAGCAGGTAATAAGACATTAGTAAGAATTTAACTGCAATAGGTCAAACAAAACCTGTATTATGGTGCTGATGCACAGATGTCTTTTAAGATTCAAAATACACTCAGGAGATAAAATGAAGGGGACTTAATGAGGTATGAGATGAGGGGAGAGGAGAGTCTAAAGTAAAAACAGTTCATTGCCATATGAGCAAAGTCTCAAAATCAATCATCTCATTGAGTAAAGGAAGATCTCTCAAATAAGACCTGCTAGGAACTAAAACAGTATGTATGCTATGATTTCTGGAAACAACACAGTCAACTTTCCATGTCAGGTGTCAGGACGGTACCATTGGGTTCCTCCACTCAAAAAACAAAAACAAAAACAAACAACAAAAACAACAAAAAACTATTACTGAGATGTTCTTTGCAACATAACAACTTAAAGAACTGGTGGGGTGTGTTCACTGTGTTAAGTGTCCCCACTGTGTTAACTGAGTGTCCCCAACACTAACAGTGCCGTCTGTATGTTACAGAGAGCAATGGCCAGGACTAAGCTTTTAAAAGAATGTGGAGTAATCACAGGACATCGCAGACATTGGCCCCTTCAGCTATTTTGGGTGGCCCAGTGAAGGCCAATGCCTCTAAGCAAGGGGCAGCCCGGCCAAGTGTGCACCAGCGACAGAGGCACAGACCATAGGATACGAACGCAGGCCCAGAAGTGGTGGGCTAGGAGGGCCAGGCCTAGGTGCCAAGACAGATTACCTTTCAGGGATGTGGTTTCCACCCTTCTTGGCTGAGGAGCATCCAGACAAATTGCATCCCTGGCCCTAGCCACTGCGAGCATCATACCATTGTCTCCTGTGAGCCCCAAGATGCTTCCCACCAGTGCTAAGCCTGCCAGAAGTGCCTTTTCCATGCCCTAAGTGCCAGGATAACAACACAGACCAGAAAAATCTTGGCATCAATCCATACAGTGCCCAGATGCCACACTACTGTGCATGCACCACCACCTGTCTCGATGGTGTCACCACGCTACTTATTAAGATGCTTGATGGCTGTTCTTACAGGGGTTAGGTGTTATCTCAATGTGGTTTTGATTTGCATTCCTCTGATGATGAGTGAGGCTGAGCACTTTTCATGTGTCTGTTGGCTGCCTATATATCTTCTTTTGAGAAGTGTCTATTCATGTCTTTTGCCCACTTTTTAAAGGGGTTGTTTGTTTTCTTCCTCTCAGCATGTTTGAGTTCCTTGTAGATCCTAGATGTTAGGCCTTTGTCAGATATACAGTTGGAAAATATCTTTTCCCATTCAGTGGGCTGTCTCCCTGCTTTCATTATGGTTTCTTTTGATTTGCAGAAGTTCATTAGTTTGGTGAGGTCCCACTTGTCTAATTTCTTAAGATATTGGCCTTTAGGGTTCTGAATAGGAATTGGTTGTCAGTTCCAACTTCCATAAGGGTGCCGCCTGCATTTTCTAAGATTCTTATAGTTTGAGGTTTTACGTTTAGGTCTTTGATCCATTTAGAGTTAATTTTTGTGTACGGTGATAGGTAGGGATCCTGTTTAAATCTTCTGCATGTGGTCAGCCAGTTTTCCAAGCACCATTTACTGAATAGGTTCTCTTTGCCCCAGTGGTTGTTGTTGGAGGCTTTGTCAAAGATGAGTTGGTTGAGGAATTGAGGCTTTGCTTCCAGAATCTCTACCCTGTTCCATTGGTCTATGTGCCTGTTCTTGTACCAATACCAGACTGTTTTGCTTATTGTAGTCTTATAATAAAGTTTGAAGTATGGAAGTGTGATACTTTCTGCTTTGTTTCTTTTGCTAAGGATTGTTTTGGCTATTTTTGGTCATTTATGTTTCCATATGAATTTCTGTGTTGTCATTTCCAGGTCTGAGAAGAATTGATGTTGGTAACTTAGTGGGTATTGCATTGAATCTGTAGATTGTCTTTGGTAGGATGGACATTTTAATAATGTTGATTCTTCCTATCCATTAGCATGGAATATTTTTCCATTTGTTTGGTCTTCTTGGATTTCTTTGAGCAGTGTTTTGTAGTTCTCATTGTAAAGGTCTTTCACTTCGCTGGTTAGGAAGATGCCAAGGTATTTCATTTTGGGGGTGGCTATTGTAAATGGGATTGTGCTTGTTATTTGTGCCTATGCCTACTTGTTTTTGGTGTATAGGAATGCAACTGTCTTTGCACGTTATTTTGAACCCTGAGACTTTGCCAAAGTCCTTTATCAGTGCAAACAGGTTTTGGACAGATTCTCCTGGATTTTCAAGTTATAGGATCATATCATCAACAAAGGGGGAGAACTTGACTTCCTCTTTTCCTATTTGGATACCCCTGATATCCTTCTCTTGTCTAATTGTCTGAGTTAGAAGTTCCAACACAATATTGAACAAGAGGCATGAGAGTGGACAGCCTTGTCTTGTTCCAGTTTTCAGGGAAAATGTTTCCAGCTTCTGTCCATTTAGCAATATGTTAGCTGTGGGTTTACTGTAGATGACATTTACTATTTGGAGGTATGTTCCTTCTATACCTAGGTACAAATTTAAATTTTTTAAAGACACTGCCTGACTACGCTCCACAAAATATTTTATCAACATAAACTCCCATCACAATGAAACTTTTGCTGAGTTCCTATCACATCCTAGGTATCATGCTAGAGGTGGGCATACTGCTTATGTAAGAGCAAGTAAAAAAACAATAACTAAGAATGGAGCTCAAGTTCAACATTTCCACACAGTAAAAGGAAGAAGATCTGATCCTATGAAAAAAAACTGAATTCTGCTACAAGTTGAACAGCAAGGGACAGCATGAACTACAGTAGGTCTAAATGCAGAATAGAGTACTAAATTCCAGATTTAATTTTAAGTTACTAAAATATCATATTTTTACATAATTTTTGCGTTTTAGTTTCTAATTTATGAAAGTGATTTACATATATTGTTAATAAGCTTCACGCCCATTTAAGAGCTGGGTAACCAGAATCAGAAAGATCAGTTATAGAATAAATAAATGAAAGAACAGATGGGTAAAAAGACCACTGCCTTTATTAACATTTTTGAGACAGTCATATTCCAATAAATTTTAAATCCACAAGTATTTACAATTCTGACAATTTCCATATAGTTAAAAATGTGTCAATTTTAGTAAATTGCTAATTGAAAAAGGAAAGACAAGTTAGCATAACATAATTTGCATCTTATGATTAGGCTCATTCAAAGTTGATATTAAATTATAAAATATTATTTTGCAATTTAGAGGAATCCAATACGTGTATACTGGCCAAAAAGTAAATATGGTATAAGTGTTTATAGATACAAGACACAAAATGTGATCTAAATCTATTAGAAGCTAGAAAAGCTACATATGTCTTACACTTTTCATTTTCCAAACACAGAAACTTGGAGTAAGAACAAGCTCTGTTAGAGTTGACACAAGTAAATGCAGACCTAGGCATAATAGAGTTTCTAGAAAGTATGAGAACTAACAAAGAGTAGGTCTTTGAATGAGAAAGAGAATGAGTTCAACAAGAAGTAGAAGAATGCCTTCAAAGGTATGTAGTAAACTAGAATGAAAATATCGGAACAAGGATATTTGGAGCACCAAACAGCTAAGCAGTTGATACTAACAAATCTACAAGTCTCTGGTAGGGCCACAGGTAACATGCATGGGTTTAAAGGATTCCAATCGTTAATATAACCAAAAAGAGAGTATACAGAGAGTAAGGAAGGGTCTCAGGGGAGGAAGGATTGGATATATTACACCAACACAAGTTCCATTCATCCTGACGGGTCTAAAACATAGGGGGTAGGTCTTTGAGAAAACACAACACCATTACTATAAATCAGACTTTGGGTTACAGAATGTTGAACTCAAGCTCATTAGGTTCTCCCTCCTACACTGAAGATGTATTTTAGAGTTTAAGCTGATGCTGACACTATAGACTAGAGTTAAGTGGCTGAAACTGTGGAAAGAAAATACTTCTAGTGGCTGGGGACCAGAATAGGCCAAACTATAGTAAGCATTTGTCTTCAATAGACTTGAAAGTGAGAACTGAATATTTTGCTATGTGAACATTTTATTGCTATCAGAAATGATCTTACCATACTCCTTCCCTTCTTATACCAACCACCCTAACTTGTAGTAGCTATGTATTGCCTTGACTCATGGCAACATAGAGAAAACAGAGACTGGTCTGGCTTATAGATATTTGGTTAATGTTGTTAGCCTCACATTACAGACTAGTATCATGAAAGTAGGCTGTTTGTGGTATGAAGCTTAACTCTACAAACAAACAAACAAACAAAAAAACTGGAAACACATATAACTTAAAACTAGCTCTATGCCACAACTTTCCCAATTTCTTCTCAGATAAAAAATACCCTCCCACACAATCAATGAAGAAATTCATAAATACGCACTAGAATTATTATTGGAATAGATGCAAAAATAGCTAAAAAATGCAGTATTTGTCTTTAGTGGTCCCATCTGGAGATTATCTTCTTGTTGGCCCTTGGAATCTTGTATCACACACTACCTACTCATTGGTACTAGAAAAGTGCTTAGACAAATTGGTCTAGACATCCCTGAAAACTTAACACCAAGGAAAATAACTATAGCCTCCCCAAACTATACAGGTCTTACACTAAATGTAACATTTCATCTCCCAAACCCATTTAGTCTGCATATAATTAATTAGCAACTCAGCCCTAATGCTCATTATCACAGTTACAAGAGAACTTAGTGAGTAAAACACTAACTAGAACAACAACGAAGTCAATCCTGGCCAAGTCTCAATGACTACAGACATCTATTCCTTGTGCTTGTTGCACAATACAACTAGCCAGCATGTCTTTTTCAGACCCCTCTTCCATTTCTTTCACAAAACCCATCGGGTCAAATAAGCTCATGATGCTTCAAAATACATAAGCATCAAGCAAAAAACAAGCAATATTTCTTATAATGTTGGGTTTTATAAATATATGATAAGAAAAAAAAGACACATAGGAAAACCACAGCATTTCAAGCAGTCAATATTCTACATACATACTAGTGAATGATATAAATGAAGCAATAGGACATGACACAAAATGGGAAAGTATGCTTAAGATTATTCTCTTCAGGTACAGAATTCCCAGCAGCTTCTGGACTATGTGGCTTCATTAAAGATACTGTATTGTCTGTTCAGTTAATACAAAATGAGTGTGTCAATTTGTTTTTCAGATATTAAAAAACCCACATAATCTCTTATTTCCTATACTCTCACCTTGTCTATTCCCTTTTCTCTACTAATGTCTTCATCTTTCACTAACTATTCTCCTCTACATTTTTCCTGGCCTTGCATCCAAGGCAGACAGTGAATCCTAGGCGCACATGATTTTATAGTGGTTGATGGCAAAGGGGAGAAGGCTGCAGTAAGTTATGGGAGAAGAGAGAAAGTATCCTGTATGCCTTTTATATATAAAAGAGGATGGTAGGGTTTCTGCATGGCCTAGAGAGCCAGAGGTAGCTAATTATGGGCAAAAGAATTTGACCAAATGTCTGAAGAGGGAATTTTTGGAATTAACTGTCTTCCATCACTCTAGTGTTTGCTTCTAGTAGGCAGAATAATTTTTTTAAACATGGAAAAATGTTTTTAAAAAATAGTTGAAAGAAGACTCTTGCTCTGGAAGTCAACAGGAAGTAACACTCATTATCGTAAGAAGACAAGATCAAGATCTATCTCAGAAACAATGCCTAAGAATCAGGGTTAAGAAAGAGCAGAAGAGAGATGTGAGTTCAACCTGGCCCAGTCCAAGGAAGGTAGGATTCAAGGGAGAAGAAACTAAAAATGTCTAGGACCACACATCATTTCCTATGAGGTGCACTCAGTGAGCTTCATCTTGTTCTCTAACCAAGTTACAAAAGGAGATCTTTAATCCCATCCTTTGGTCCTTAAAAACTGCAGTAAATGCCCTTATCACATCCACTGAAATGGCTTCAGAGTAACTGCAATTGCTCAAACTAGATGTTCCTTTTAGCTTTCCTCAAGGATGTTAACTGAATATGTAACATATATTTAAAAGTGTATAATTTTATATAATGTAAAATATGACATAAAAATAGGAATAACTATTAATAATGAACATCTATAAGAAACATTGGGATGATCTCCTAACATAAAAGCCTGGAAAAAATTATGTCTGATAAGTAAGTTTCACATAAAATTTGCTTTTTATCTTCACAATTATTATCTTCCCTTAAAAAAGACTGTTTTTAGACCCAGAATTTTTTTTAAAAAGACCCACTAAAGAATAAAAAGTCACATCTCTAGAAGTTTTACATGTATCTAAAACAATGTTCTGGAATTCTTTGGGTTCTCCCACATTATAAATTGTGTTTTAATTGGATTAAAGCAGTGATGTTTGTTTTTAAATTTGGAAATGACATTTTCCTGAGCACTAAAGATGATTATAATCTATATTTGGAGAATATAAAAACCTTCATAATATCTTTCAAGTGTTCCTTTTAGATTATGGGGTATCTAAAATATTAATTTTTACTAAGATTAATATCTTTCACTTGCTGGGTAATATTGAGAGAAATATGAATGAACACAATAGTAATACTCTTTTACACTTATTGTTTTGCTCTCTGCTTGTACCAATTTTTAATGAAATATTTGTCTACATATATTATGGCTACCTATACATTCATATTTACTGTATTTTGCTGCTTACTATATTCTTTCTACTAATGTAGCTTCCTGTCTATATTCTGGTTAGAAATTCATTCCAAATCACCTTCTTGTGAGCTGTTTCTTGGTTAAATAGAGTAGATAACATTCAATTTCATAATATTGCAAATATAAATAACAAAACTACAATAATTAGTAACTTCATATACTTTAATACTTGCCACATACCCTGATTTTCATTAATATCCACATATTCTTTTTTGTTCTATGATGTCCTACATACTTTTCATAATTTTTCTTTTGTATTTTCAAAATGTACTATATTTTCCTTTATATAAATCATATACAATATATCACTTTTATTTGTATATGAGTTATAATTGTTATTATTATAACAACCATTTTATAAACGAGTACCTAAAGCTCAGAGTTTGAACTTTTTATTTCTTTCAAACAGCATTTCTTGAGAAACTCTCAGGAAGTCACTTGGATCTAGGATTAGAATCCAGTCTTGAATTGGGTAAATAAAGATCCTTTAGAGTCACTAACTAACCTGGGTTAAATGTGAACTCTAGGAAATGACATGTAACCTGCACAAGCAAAATGATACACTAATAATTACAATGGTAACAGCTGCTACTATTGTCTAACAGACCAAAAAATAACAATATTGAAAGTTCTGTCTCTCCCAGTTTCTGATCTTTTCTCAGAGCAGAGTCCTGGTAAGGGGGTCAGGTTCTATAAGATGGCAATGATACATGAAACTTAGACAGGTCAATCTGACCTTTCTGAGCCTGTTTTCTCACTCATTAAAAAAATTCTTAAAACAGAAGTGCCTATGGAACTTATGGTTCTAAAATCCTTCAATGGTAGGAAATACAAGTGAATACTAGTGCAGGCTTGGGGGAAAGAAAACGCAGGGAGTAGGTGGCTCATAGTCTAGAAACAACGTGTAAAAAAAGACCACTTAGGTCATATGCACATTTGTGCCAAAGTTGCAAGCAAAAGCAGTTTCTCAGAAGAAGACCAAACTGCTCCAGCACTTACATCCATCAAAAACTGTTTATCTTGGAGTATCTCAGTGAGTATTGGTGTTAGAGACCTATTCAGGGGATACCATAGCAAATTCCAAATCAGGAACATAGACTGTCACTTCCCTATCAGGAAGGAGACCAGAACTACTACTACAGCCCAGGCACAATGAAACTCCTACTGTCTGGAGAACTTGCCCCCATCTACAATCCTATGGTTCTGTATCACACCCAGGTTATAGCACCTGCATTCCTCAACCACAAATGATGATAGTGCTAAAGGATATTCAGCCCACAAATGTCCTGCCACTAATCTCCACCCCTGACATCTACTATTCTGTGCCTGCTCAACCCATTACAGAAACAAGTTTACAAGGTGAGTATGAACAGCAAGAAGGGAGTGAAATAAACTCAGCATTCAGTAGGAGGGGAAAATCTGAAGCTGACAAGTAGTGAGAGCACAGATAGGTAAAATTTGTCCCAGACTTTAACTACTACCCTTGCTCTGTGCTCTCCAATTTCAGACTCAATGCAAGAATACCTAAATAAGTGGGAAAGTGGGACTGTTAATCTATACATGTCACAGAACTCCAAAAGCACACCAAGGAATACCATGCTTTTTGCCACCCTAGCTAATCAGTTCCCCTATAGCACTACACTGTCATTACTTCCTTCCCTAATTTATTACTTCAGTCTCTTTGGAAAGCAGTTCAGAATCCTTCTTGTGGTAGTGACAATTCAGTGTTGCTTAATTTACACCAAGATTTAACACCATGTGTTCACAGATTCTGTCCAAATCAAGTAGACTTAGGATCTGTTTTTGCTTATATATTTCATGAGAAAGAGCTCAACTCATTGTTCTAGTTCATGGTGTAAAGTCTTCTTATTCTCTAAGGAGAATGAGGAAAATTGAAGGGATGCTCTATGAGAATGCTAGGCTTTATAAAACATTTCATACTTTAACATTACTTTGACTTTGTATTTGACTCATAACTACCCTAGTAAAAACAAAGAAAACTGAGAAACAAAGAAAATTGAGAAACAATGATACCAAAGGATAACTAGTTAGAACTACAAAAGTCATTGCCTATCTCCTAATACAAGGTCTTGTACTTGGTTCCTAAGAAAAGTTGGTCACAAATGTTTGCCCACTTTTGAAAGGTGCCTGATTGCTGCATCGGTATGGAGGGGGAGCAACTTGCTCATCAGGGACTGATTTCTCTCTTGATTGCTTTGTAGCAATGGAAACTTCCCTAGAGATGGTGACTACCCTCAAACTGCAATCTTCAAGACGGACATTTGGTCAGCCACAAACTCCAGAATTCCCCAAGTCCTGTGTAGCATATAAATCTAAATACTTGACAGTCGCTCACCACCTGAGCTTGAGGACATTTCAGGGATAGCTCTAGTCCAGAGTTCCAACAATGTCTTGGCACTGCATCCAGCCACAAATAATCAGAGAATAAGAATTTGGATGAGATTAAAACCAAGATTTCTAAGTCTCTGAATGCCTACCAGATCCTAACAAAAAACAAAGATTCTCCAATACCCCCTTTAGGAATTCCTGATATTCACCAGCTTCTGGACTGTATTGATCCTCTTGGCCCTGAGGAGCAGCCTGGATCTGAAAATGCCAACCTGGGAAAGAACGTCTGAGTCTTGAAGACCAAGGGACATATGAAAGTGGGACTGAGTCTTGCAGCAGTTTTTCAGATATCACCACAGTGGTAGAGGATATTCACTCTCCCCAGCTCTTTGACTTCTTAAAAGATCTTGACTGTCAGGCTCGGTGGCTCAGCCTGTAATCTCGTGCTTTGGGAGGCTGAGGTGAGTGAATTGCCTGAGCCCATGGGTTTGAGACCCACCTGGGCAACTTGGTGAGACCTCATCTCTACAATAAATCAAAAACTTAGCCGGGCATGGTAGCGCATGCCTGTAGTTCCAGCTACTTTGAAGGCTGAGGTGGAAGGATTGCCGGAGCCCAGCAGGTTGAGGTTGCGGTTGCGGTGGCCGGGAGTGGCCACTACACTCCAGTCTGGCTGACAGAGTGAGACTCCAACTCAAAAAAAAAATGATCTTGGCCAATCCAAAGGTTCTACAGGAATCAAAGCCAAAGATACCAGAGCCATCAACAAGAATCTGGTGCAGAAAAGTCAAGTGTCATAAAGGGTCCCACTGATCAAGTCAGGAAGAACAAATGCAAAACTTCTGAGCCTATCAGTGGTGCTCCCTGGCCAAAATCCAATCAAGGACATCAGAGTACCTATTAGAGGAATAAGTGGTTATCTGTAGTGCTACAGCCAGTGCATGTGGCTAAGCATTCTGAAGCAGACCTCAGAAAGCTGCATCAAGCAGAAATAGCAAAACTATGGGCTATGGACAGAAAAAGGCTAAAAGAACCAGAGAAATCAACTCCAAGAAATTAGAAGAGAGTAAAAAGTCAGGGAACATAGTCAAGGCAGAAGAGCCAATCACACCCTCAGTGAAGCAGAACAATTCAGCCTGTGTCTAGCCAAGAGACCTCTAAAAAGCCTCAAAGCTGGCTGGACTTACATAAACTGGAGTTCGTGCAGGTCCATCAACTGGGGAAGAAGAGTAATAAGAAAATTGGACTCTCTCCTGCACCCTGGGAATTTAAAGCAAAACCAGACTCCAAACCAGCTGCAGATCCAGATCTCAAACTATGGCTGAAGGATTATTTTCTGAGGGTAAGGATCCTGAGAAAATGCAAGTCAAAGCCCAGAAAACAAACAGAAGTGCTGAAAAACAGTGTTCATCTCCATCTGAGTAAGATCTGTCACCACCTGGGAAGGTTAAGTTGGTACCTTTGCCCTTACCAACCCTAGGCTAATCTCAAGCTTGCCCTGTTCCTTGACAGCCATAGATTCTGACCACACATAGGCCTGCTGTGCCTTACTCTGCCAGACCTGGTTCTAACTCAGCTCAACCTACTGCAGTCAATCCATCCCAACCAACACCTACCAACACATATTTGATCAGTCCTGCCAGACCAGCTCAGTCAATTTCTATCAATACAACCCAACTCAACTTGGCAGAGTCTGCCCAGCATATCCCTTGGGCTGCTTCTTTTAGGTCTGCACCCTACAAAATATCATATTGCACTACTCTCCACAATAAGTCTGTTTCCACTGCTGAGACCAAGCTCCAGTCACCACCCAAGTCTCAAAACCAATATCTACTTTAAGACTTCAGTCTCCAATCAATCCAATGTCCCTAAACTAGTCATGTCAACACCCTTCATAGAGGAGCAGGAGCCAGAAAGTGAGGCCATGAAGAGGCAGGTTCAACAATAGCATGAGAATGCTGCTAAGGACATCTATTTGGCGAAAGTGCAGTTTTTCATTGAGAGGAAAAATGATATGTAAATTTCTCAATACTATGCCTACACAATATAAGATCTGCCAAGATTTTTGGTGGTGATTTTATCTGTCATTGCCTATGTGAAAAACTAGCTAGTTTTCCACATAGGCAATGACAGATAAAATATTTCTATGCATTTTGATTATTTTAACACTTAATAGCGAATATAGTAGAATTGATCAGTATATGACTAATAAAGGTATCTTTTTGGTTTTGAGACTCTGTTAACTGTGTGATTTTTCTTTGGTAAAGTGAAGATCAAAGACTGCATCAGAAAGAAGAAACTGAAAGATGGATTGGAAAATAGAAAGAAAGGGATAAAAATTGAGGAAGAAGAAAGAAACCTGGTCCAGGACTAAAATGGTCAAAAAGAGAGGTTTTTTATTTTTTGTTTTTTACACAAAAAGCATGTTTATTTTTATATTTTCTTCAGAAAAAAACAGGATCTCAATGTTTTTTTTTAAATCACACTCACCCTCCCCACAGTCCTTCTCAGAAAATAACGACCATTATCTTGGTTCTGAGTGGGTACTTTACCTATCTGATGCATCAACAGCTACTTAATCATTTCTTGAATCACCATCTTATTTCTTAGGTTTATTTTTCATTTTGATACTCTCTGTTATTGTTTAAGTATTTCAGAGATGGTTGTTGTGCAGTAAATCCTGAGCTCTACATGGCTGAAATTGTCGTTTTTTCTCTTCATATATTTGAGTACAGTTTTACTGTGTCAGGCACTCAAGGTTGAAAACAATGTTGTCCTTTTTTGCCAGGAAGGGGAGGTGTCTTTGCTCAGTTGGCCATTTTGACCTACTTTTGAAAATAGCTTTGTTGGCTTGGCCTATGAGAAGCCTGCTGCTGCTATGATTCTCATTCTTTGTAAGTAGGTTACCTCCTGCATTTCTGAAAACTTATGCTTTCACCAGGCTGTATCCAGCCTTAGTCTTTCATTACTCACTGTGCATAGGATTCTTGCAGCATCCTTTCATTCTTTTTTTCTCTTTTTTAAATTATAAAGATGTGGGGTACAATTCAGTGTTAGGTATACAAACATTGATTATGCAGGTACTCTTGTTGATGAGGTATGCCCCTCCCTCCCCTAGCAGTTTCCCTCAACTGCCAATCCTACCCCCCCTGACAGTTTCCCACTACTGCCAATCCCTTTCTTATAGTATTATGATCATTGTTCAAGGTCCACTTATGAGCGAGAACATATGGTACTTTGTTCTTTGATTCTGTGATCAATCACTAAATATGATCGACTCTAAATCCACCTAAGTTGCTGAGAAGTTCATATGTTTGTCTTTTTTTATGGCTGTATAATATTCCATTGTGTATATGTACCACATTTTTAAAAAATACAGTCCAGCTTTGATGGGCAACATGGTTGGTTTCATGTTTTTGCTATTGTGAATAGAGCTGCAACAAATATGTGTGCAGGTATCTTTTTTTGTAGAATGATTTGAGTTTCTCTGGGTATATTCCCAAAAGGAGAATTGCTGGGTTACATGGAAGGTCAATTTCTAGTTCTTTCAGAAATCACCACACTGTCTTTCAAAGAGGTTGCACTAGTTTGCATTCCCATCAGTGTAGAAGCACTCCTTTTTCTATGCATCCTTGCATCTGTTGTTTTTTAATCAATGATGGCCATTCTTACTGGGGTTAGATGGTATCTCAATGTGGTTTTGATTTGCATTTCTCTGATGATGAGTGAGGCTGAACACTTTTTCATGTGTCTGTTGGCTGCCCGTATATCTTCTTCTGAGAATGTCTAGAATTTACTTTTCAAATTGACTTGTCATTTTTTTTTTTCATTAAAGAATTTACTTTTCAAATTGACTTGTCATTTTTTTTTTTCATTAATCAGTAATTTTTATTATGGTTTTGTGGGGTACAGTTAAGGGT
>NW_007232560.1:0-93445 GCF_000164805.1 Carlito syrichta
ATTCCCATCACAGTATTCTTTACTGCTGTCATTTCTGACAACAGCTCCTTCCTATTTTCCTCTTGTCTCTCCTCAATTTTTTTAATTCTCTCCATTAATGTCTTGATGTCTGGGTTTGTTGCATGTAGCCAGTCATTCTGGGGACTCTTCACTGTCTGTGTTCCAGAATCTGTTTTCTCACTGTCTGATCTCCCAGGGGTCTGTGTAAGACCTATATTCTTCTTTTGGTTTTTCTTCCCTCCCCTACTTTTTCCTTCCCTCCACGTCACCGTCCTCTTTAATTCTGTTATTCAGGGGTAAAAGGATTGGTTTTACTTCTGTTTGTTCAATCTCCTATTCTTTATGTATGTCCTCTTACTTTGTTCAATTCTGAAGTTGCACTGTAGGTTGGAGGTGGTCCTTTTTGCAGTTTTGAGATGTACTTAAGGGGAGAGCTGTGATTCAAAATCTGTCTGCAGGTCCTGGTATTTGCTGACAGGCGTGTGGATAATGTGGAACCCACTTCCCACTGCCCTGGAATCTGTCCGTGCAGTGGGGCTGTAGGTTTACTCCCTTGAATCGCCAGCAGGTGGTGCTATCTCATCTGCTCGCCCCAGAAGGGGTGGGGCCGGACAGGAACAAGATGGCTGCCTGCCTCCAGGCAGGCAACAGGATCCCCACACCAGGCGGGCAGGACAGTCTTGGATGCAGGAGCGGTGGCAGCGATCCCAGCAGATCTTCCCTGAAGCGGTTTGGTGTGGATCTCCTCGGGCCGGGTTGTGATGAGCTACCCGTGCCAGAGGCCGCGGCAGCAATGGGAGCGCTAGTGGGGGGAGGGGCTGTGGCGGCGGGACAGTGCAATGCAGTAAAACTATCCAGTCATTGCGATGTTCCAGCGGTAGCGATGGCCGAGCTCTGTCTGAAGAGCAGGCTGCAATGCTGGAGTCCCCAGCCCCCTGGGGCGAGAGTCAGAGACCCACTGCAGATCTCCCTTGCAGAGGGCTTCAGACACCGGGTTGCCCGGTCGCCATCTTGCCGCTCCCATGAGTTAATTTTTATAATAAGTCCAGCAGCTTCTTCTTGCATCTCTTTGGCTAAAACTCTTTCATAAGACCACCGCTAATTGCAAGGGACAGTAAGAACTGTAGTAGAATACTTTGCTACCTTGGATAAAATTAGACTTCTGTCAGTAAGAACAGAAACAACAGATTTTTGGATGGCCAACCAGCAGTCTCCACTATAAACAGCTTTAGCGGGATAAAAATGCTTTAGGGTAGTTAACCCTGAAGAGATTTTTAAACTGAGTCAATTGTATATTTTCCTTGAATTTATTGAATAACTGCTAAAAGTTAATTTAACCAAAACACGTAAATGCATTCTTGTAGTGTAAAGCCACAATTTTCCCTAGAGTGTGTGTTCACTGATTATAATTCTGCAATATATTTCTTGTATGTTTTACACCCCTAACACAGTGTCTCTGTTTCCCAATTTTGATTTTTTTCAAACCAAAGTTTTTTCAAAGAAGAACATTGAAAAATATGCTTATAGCTAGAGTACTAAATTATCAATTTCCAGGTTTTTCCCTATCTCTTATGGTTGTCTCTTTCATACTTAAGTTAATAGCAGTTTATCAGTCATTTTTTAAGGTGTTTTCCAAAAGTGTTCAAATTATTTTAATACATATTCAGCACTTTGGGAAGCAGAGGTGAGAGGATTGTCTGAGCTCCATGGATTCGAGACCAACCTGGGCAACCTGGCAAGATCTCATCTCTACAATAAATCAAAAAATCAGCCAAGCATGGTAGCGCATGCCTATAGTTCCGGCTACTTGGAAGGCTGAGGCAGAAGGATGGCCGGAGCCCAGCAGGTCGAGGCTGCAGTGGCCGGGAGCGGCCACTGCACTCCAGTCTGGGCGACAGAGTGAGACTCCAACTCAAAAAACAAAAACCAAAACAAAACAAAAATAAATAAATAAATAAATAAGAACAAAATCATTAACTTCACAGCAACCTGGATGGAATTAGAGTTTATAATACTGAGCGATCTTTCACAGAAACAAAGATCTGAGTATCACATGTTCTCATTCATAAGTGGACCTTGAACAACTACTGTAATACTATAATAAATGGATTGACCTTAGCAGTGAACCATGTGCTGGGGGGAGGGAGGTAGGTGGGATTCACAGTAGTCAAGATCTGCCTGGGGAGAGGGGGCACACCTCATCAATAAGGGTACCTGCTTGTATATACCTGTTAGGTATATTTGTATACCTAGCCCTGAATTGTACCCCACAATTTTAAGATAAAAAAATAAAATAAAATTAGCCAGGTGTGGTGGCATGTGCCTGTGATTCCAGCTACTTGGAAGGATGAAGTGGAAGAATCGCCTGAGCCCAGCAGGTCAAGGCTGTAGTGGCCGTGATCATGCCACTGTACTTTAGCTTGGTTACAAAGTGAGACTCCAATTCAAAAAAATAAAAATAAATGTAATAGTTTCCCTTTTTGTATGTATGTTTCTTGATTCCCAAGTTAGCTACATTGCGTCATTATAACAACAAATGCAAGTAGCCTAAGATTTGGCATGCAACTTAATCAGGCTTAGCAGAAAATAAGAATTTACAAAGACTTAACCTGCTAACTACTGTCATTTTGCTTACTCTGAGTACTCGTTGTTTTAAAAGGGAGACAAAGAGTGTTAATTAATTCACAATTATTACATTGGCAGTTGGTGCAGACAACTCTTATGGAGATGCATTATTTACTTCTATGCTAGTTTTAAGGTCCTTGTTTTGAAAATTGGGGGATTAAGCAAAGTGAATCTTCTTCTCCTATAAGTAAATGTCAATTACCCTCTGAAAAGTGCTCAATACCCAAAGATATAAATTGTTAATTTCTAGGAAAAAGAAATTAGACATAGAAACTAAATATCTGAGATATTTAGTTCAGGTAAAAACAATGATAAATATCTAGGAATAAATGTAAAACTCAGAGACTTTATTATTCAAAAGTTTGCTTTTCATGAGATGTTGACGGTTTTTACAAACTTAGAAATTCACTATGTTCTAATAATACATATAAGAAAATGATATGAACAGTGAGATATGTATTCTGATTAGAGTCACAGAACGCTTCTTTCTACCAGACTAGGCTTAAAAGGGTTGGTTGACTTCTCAGGTCATTTTGTCAACTAATGTTAAGAACAGAACTCAATTACGTTTCAAACCCTGTATGGATGCAGTAAAAGTTCATGTGCAGAATGATTCAATTTAGAATTTTATAGATTTAAAGTAGAGAAGGGAATATTAATGTAAGTATGAGAATATATAGCAGAGAAAAGGGAGATTTTGCTGTTTAACTCCTCAAATGTGAGCCAAAAAATCAGAAATTGTCCTGTCTCCCATCAAATTACAACAAATACTTATTAAGTGGTCACTATGAACCAGATAAAATGTGATATTAATTTCAAATTTCAACTGTGGCTTTTCTTGCCTTACTTTGAACTGAACATTAACCAGTCTCTCAAATTAATATTTATTACTAGCTGCTTTGCTCTATGTTAGCCTAATAACAGAAACTTTCATTTAATCTGTGGTATACATACCTCTTTCTCCCTGCTGCTATCTATTAAGCACAAATCCAAATACACTTTAAATGTCATTTCAATTAAAAGTTGCTGGCATTAATTTAATTTTCCAATTTCTAATAAGGACACAGATGTTATTGAATAATTTAATTAACAGAACCTGTTGTGTAGGTTACTAGTTAAAAAGCTTCTATTGGTTATGCATTAAATCATAAAGCACAAGTACTCCAACCCATTCAGAGGAGAAAGAGAGTAGATTTGGACATGACCATGAGCATTATTATTTTCTTTCTTTTTTTTTTTTTTTTTGAGTTGGAGTCTCACTCGGTCGCCCAGACTGGAGTGCAGTGGCCACTCCCAGCCACCGCAGCCTCGACCTTATGGGCTCCGGCGATCCTTCCACCTCAGCCTTCCGAGTAGCCGGAATTACAGGTGCGTGCTACCACGCCCGGCTGATTTTTTGATTTATTGTAGAGATGAGGTCTCGCTGCCCAGGCAGGTCTCGAACCCGCGGGCTCAGGCAATCCACTCACCTCAGCCTCCCAAAGGCGCGGGATTACAGGCTGAACCACCAAGCCCGGCTCATTATTATTTTCTAACCATTCTCTAAACTGACTGAAAAGAACAAAAATTATTTGCCCTCCTAGTGACATATTTACTGAACTCTAATTTTCTAGCTGTTATCACATTCCTGTATGACTTAGTGATTCACATCAACTCTGGAATACGTGTCACACTGGCTATCTGGATGCCTTAATACATATCCACAAGTCCACCTGGAGATGACCCTAGTATTGGCACAGAACCAATCCCTCCATTGTACCTAGAACACATGCTACTTGGATGGGGCATCTAACCCCTAACCGAAATCATTCTTTATGAGCTAGAATTGTAATGCATGCATTTAAATTCACAACCTCCAATTCATAAACAAGCTTACTATTAAGTGACAAGCATAACTTTTTATAATACAAAAAGATTACATTTTCTCATGTTGCAAATGAAATTACCTACAAGAGGAGAAAAAATGGAAAAGAGAAACTATAGAACCAGGATTCTCATTTATACCAGTAATATGGAAAATACAACACAGTATAGTCTATCTTTTACATAGTTCAGTTCCAATGACATTCAGTCAGCATTAATGAAATGATTCTAAAGTTCATGAGCTCAATATGTTACTACATGAAGAGAGAACTATCTTGTCTAAAAAGCTGGATATAGCATACTTCCTACTTGGAAGAGAAGGAAGTATTTCCTATGGGGAAAAAATAGCACTAAGAGTTCCAAAACAGAGAGTACTTTGGATTTTATATATATGCATCTTCGTGTATGGCTACTAGCCTGGTGCAGGACATGAAGAACACAGATCAAACTGATATAAATTGTCAAAGCTGTTAGCAATCAGAAAAGGCCACCCTGTGATTTAGAGATTAGTCACACTGCTTACGTTTTGCATGAAAGAGTAAGTAGTCTACAACATTTTACTGATTAAAATAAATGAGTGATTTAGTTAAGGAAATAATAAACTCCCAGTTTCCCAAAGTCTTTTTAAATGGCAGACACTTAATATTTGGGAGTGTTGTCATTATTTGCCAAAATAGAAATAGATACCATTTATGTAGTAGTAAGAATGTTGTTTAAAACCACAAAGGAAGTACCCACAGACTACGTTCTCAGTGTCTACCAAGACTTGCCAATTGGACATTTCATAAAAGATATTCAGTTCAAAAGGAATCACATTTAGTTTTGAAGATTATATTTTCCTCCTTTGAGAAGGAGTAAGGAAGAACAATTCAAAGTCTGTCACAGTCCCTGGGCACAATCCAAGGTCACAGGCCAGCTTTAGGGATGTTTGTCCCATGCTCTGATGTTGCCATCTTGAAATTTTTAATTATTTAACAAGTATTCCCCCATTTTTATTTTGAACTGGGCCCCACAGATTATGTAACTAATCCTGACAAGGATATTGGCTATGATTTAGTGAAACAGGCTATGTGTTTTCGTGTGTCACCAGGATGTAGATAAGAAGAAGTCCTTGTTCTGTGTTGTTCTATTTCACATTCTCCATGAATGTTCTTGTTCTAATTTCACCCAGTTCTGCTTCCTGGCTTTTTTCTTGTTGGAAAAAAGGCACCAGAAAGTTACAGATTTAGCAACTGTACATGATAAGCAATTGATATAAAATTACCTTAATATTGCAGAATGCAATTTGTAGAAAGGCCAAGTTCATGTCAACTAAGAATAATTTCACTTTATAAAATCCATAAAAGATGCAAATAAGAATAATAAGGTAAAGCATCAATTTTTCCCATAAAAAATTCACATTTGATCCCTAATTTTTGTTCTAGAGGAGTTGTAGCATTATGTTTAATATCACACACATTTATGAGTATACACTTATCTGCAGCAAACTTTGTGGCTGCTTATTAGCAAAAAAAAAAGTATTTTGAGGAGTAAACTTCCTGATATTGGAAGCTACTTCAGTACAGTAAAGATTCAAACATTTTCAGAGCATTCATTTCTGTGTACCGAGAGAAGATTTCTGGTCATAATCTGTTGGTTTCTAAAACTCCTTTAAAGCTAGAAAGAAGGTCAGGCCTGGTGGCTCACACCTATGATTCCAGCACTTTGGGAGACCAAGTCAGGAGGGTGGCTTGAGCCCAAGATTTTCAGACCAACCTAGGCAACATAGTGAGAACTTGTCTTTACAAAAAATTCAAAAAATTACCTAGGTGTGCTGGCAGATGCATGTAGTCCCAGGTCCTTGGGAGGCTGAGGCAGAAGGATCAGCCCAGGTGGTAAAGGCTGCAGTGGGTTATGATCAGGCCACTGCTCTCCAGACTGGGCAACAGAGGGAGACCCCAACTCATAAATATATAAATAAATAAATAAATACGCATGCTGGAAAGAGCAGGCAAGGATAAAAACCCAGGTCATTGTTGCAGGAGGCCTTATTCTCAGAAAAAGCAGATAACTGATTAGTGGCATAAAGTCACAAATACTGGAAGCCTTCAAAGTCCTTGGGACACTTTCCCCCACACTGGCACCTCAACTCTGCCCTGAATAAAGCTAACAAGCAAATAGCACTTGTGTGTGCCGGGCATTTTTCTGAAAGCTTTACCTATACAACTCATTCAATCCTGTCATCGATTTGATGCTATTTTATACTTAGGCACAAAAAGGTTAAGTATTTTGTCTAAAATCACACAACTGGTAGTGGTAGAGTTGAAGTTCCAGTCTCCAGAGGCTGTTTTCATACGCAGCATGTCTCACTGCCTCATGTATGATAATTTTATTCCTTTGATTTTGGGAATTCCTACCGGTAAGATGTAAATGCTTTTTGTTAGAATGAGGTTGCCCTGGGACCAATCCTTTTGAAGGGAAAAGGGAGAAGAATATGACAGTCAGCTTATGGTGGTGGAAGAGAACAAATGGATGAGAAGGAAATGTGGATGGGAAAGCAAGCAGAATGAGGTGTGTGCCTGTTCCCTGTCCACAGAGGTCATGCCAGACACTAAAGAACTAGACATTTGTCATCTCCACCCACTTGCAAAATGCTTTCACATACCCAACCCAGTGAGATGGGATTCATTATTGATAGGATTTTATCATCAGTCAAAAATGGTAAAAGCAAATAGGAAGATGCCTAAACAAAGAGTAACCAAAATAGAATAAATGATCAGAAGCAAATAATCAAGGTTAACCAAGTCGATACATTTCCATTCAGTAACCCCTAAGTGCTACCCCAGCATTTATCGCTGGCACCGTTGCAATGACACCCAAGTCAGGACATCAAAGTCTGCAAGCTCTAACAACCAGAAGGCATAATTCAGGTCATATTAATATTAATATTCAAAATTCACTGACTCTTCATTCCTACCCATGACCTTGTACTTTCTTTGTGAAAATAAAGAAAAATCTTTCAAATAATTATATATTACTCACAAAGTACCTTCACAGAGGATATGGTCAATATACTTCTATCTTACATACAATTATTATCAAACTACAAGTCCAGTTAACTCTTAATTTACATGATTTTAATATTTTATAATAAACTTTTGTTTTCCATGTATTGAAGACCTAGACATTGGAATTATAATGACTTTTTAAATGAAATAAATTATTTACTTATTCTTCTAAGTCTTATTTCAGCATCATGCCATCTTACACTATATGCCTTAGCAAAGAAAAAAGCTTTTTATTTTGGTTACTTTGCTAGAAATTCTGAGATGTATTTGTTCAATTAATTTAAAATATTGATTGTGTACATGCTCCATGTTAGACACTTCGTAGGTGCTTGGGCACAATAGTGAACCCAACAGATGAAGATCCTTGACCTGCTAGAGTCATGTACTAGCCACCAGTACACTGAACTTGAATTCCTTCACACAGGAATTATTTTATATTATTTGCACAAAGCAGTGGAAAATGAGGAAAGTCTTTCCAAATATATGTTCATTTTAAATCTCAATAGTTGAATTTGTTATTTACCCAGAATATAAAATATTCAGTGATGAATTTTTGGCAAAAAAAGGGGATGAGGTGATAAAGGAGGAGGGAAACTCAGTGTCAGCATTTCTTCAGTCTTGGTCCTCGGCTTCCAGTGACCTGTGGAGACGGGCCTGCCATATTCCTGTTTCAATGCTGTGGCTTCTCATTTTAAAACACCAGGCTGTTATTCCCCCAACCACTATTCGCCTAACCACCATGCTGCATATTTAATAACACACCGATGGCAAATTCTAACCGCTAGTTAATGTTTATTCTTCACTTTTTTCCTGGTGCTTTTCACATGTAAGCTCATGTACGAAATACAAATAAGCAAACCAAATCCAACAATGTTTTATAAGATTTTTCAGTGTCATGAAAGACAATGCAGTCATCTCTGTATACATAAAACAATTTATAAATAAAAAACATTTACCCTTTCCACACTAAAGAGTCCAACTGAAATGGAGAGCAAATTTGACTTCACACTTTAGCAATTCCTTAGTAAACAGTGCCACCATGTGGTGCTTCATTCTAAAAATAATTTCAGGATTCATTATACTATTGAATAATACAGAATTTTAAAATATTTTTCTACAATGTAACTTACAAAAAAAGTATGGGGAAGATATACTAGAACGCACACATATTAGTTAAGTGGCTTTTATACAGTGCAAATAAGTATTTTCTTTTGCTTTTTAGTTTATATATATCTAAACATCTTATAATAGTTTTATTCTTCATGTTAAAAATTCTTCTTTAAGTCTAAAAATATGTCACTAAAAAACAAAGCAAAACAAGACCATTGAAAACATAATCAACAAAAGCATAAACTTTTCTGCACTTTTAATTTTTATTTTAAATATGTGGGGTATGATTCAGGATTAGGTATACAAATGTTCATTATGCAGGTAGCCTTGTTGATGAGGTGTGCCCCTCCCCACAGTTTCCCACTACTGACAATCCCTTTCTTATAGTATTACAATAGTTGCTCAAGGTCTGCTTATAAGTGAGAACATGTGATACTCGGTTCTTTTTTTTTTTAGTTGGAATCTCACTCTGTTGTACAGACTGGAATGCAGTGGCACACTCACGGCCACCTCAGCATCGAGCTGCTGGGCTCTGGCAATCCTTCCGCCTCAGCCTTCCAAGTAGCCCGAACTACAGGCACGCATTACCATGCCCAGCTAATTTTTAATTTTATTTTACTTTAGAGACAAGGTCTCACCAAGTTGCCCAGGCTGGTCTTGAACCCTTGGGCTCAGGCAAACCACTCCTCTCGGCCTCCCAAAGTGCTGGGATTACAGACTGAGCCACCAAGCCCAGCCTGTAACAGATCACTCAGTATTATAGCCTCTAGGTCCATCCAAGTTGCTACTAAATTCATAATTTTCCCTTCTTTATGGCTGCATAATATTCCATCATGTATATGTACCACATTTTTAAAATTCAATCCTCTTTCAATGGGCAGCACAGTTGGTTCCATGTTTTTGCTATTGTGAATAATGCTAAAATAAATATGTGTGTGCAGGTGTCTTTTTCATAGAGTGATTTGAGTTTCTCCGGGTATATTCCCAGTAGGGGGGTTGAGAGATCATGTGGGAAGTCAATTTTTAGATATTTTAGGAATCAGCATACTGTTTTCCACAGTTTGTACGAAATCACACTCCCAGCAACAGTGTAGAAGTGTTCTCTATTCACCGCATCCTCTCCAGCATCTGTTGCTTTTTGAGTAATTGATAATGACCATCCTGACTGGAGTTAGGTGGAATCTTTGTTGTTTTAATTTGCATTTCTTTGATGACTAGTGAGACTGAGCATTTTTTCATTTACATGTTGGCTGCTCATACGTCATCTTTTGAGAAGTGTCCATTCATATCTTTTGCCCACTTTGTAATGGGTCTCTTTGTTTTTTTCCTTTTGGCATGCTTGAGTTCCTTGTGGATCCTAAATGTTAGGGCTTTGTCAGATATACAGTTGGCAAATATCTTTTCCCAGTCTGTGGGCTGTCTCCCCACTCTCTCAATGGTTTCTTTGACTTTTCAGAAGCTTGTCAGTTTGATGAGGTCCTACTTGTCTATCTCTTATGGCATGGACAGTTGAGGTTTTGATCAGGAATTGATTGCCAGTTCCAATTTCCATAAGGCTGACTCCTGCATTTTCTAGGGTTCTTATATTTGAGGTTTTTTGTTTAGGTCTTTGATCCATTTAGAGTTGATTTTTGTGTATGGTGATAGGTAGGGGACTTGTTTTAATCTTCGACATGTGGTCGGTCAGTTTTCCAGCACCATTTACTGAATAGGTTCTCCTCTCTGCAGTTGTAGATGGTGAAGGCTTTGTCAAAGATGAGTTAGTTGAGAAATTGAGGTTTTGTTTCTGGATTCTCTACCCTGTTCCATTGGTCTATACAACTGTTGTACCAATACCAGGCTGTTTTGATTATTGTAGTTTTATAATAAAGCTTAAAGTCTGGGAGTGTGATATCTCCCACTTTGTTTTTTGTTTTGTTTGTTTGTTTTTGCTGAGGATTGTTTTGACTACTCGTGGTCATTTATATTTTTATATGAATTCAAGCATTATAGTTTCTAGGTCTGAGAAGAATACTGCTGGTAATTTAATGGGTATTGTGTTAAATTTGTAGATTGCCTTGGGCAGGATGGAAATCCTAACAGTGTTGATTCTTCCAATTCATGAGCATGCAATATTTTCCAATTTTTTTTGTATCATCTTTGATTTCTTTGAGCAGTGTTTTTTAGTTTTCATTGTAAAAGTCTTTGACTTCTCTGGTTAGGAAGATGCCAAGGTATTTCTGTGTGTGTGTGTGTGTGTGTGTGTGTGTGTGTGTGTGTGTGTGTGTGTGTGTGTATGTGTCTATTGTGAATGGGATTGTGCTTATTTGGGTTTCTGTGTGTTTATTGTTGGTGTATAGGAATGTGACTGTCTTTTGCACATTTATTTTATACCCTGAGACTTTGCCAAAGTCCTTTATCAGTGCAAGGAGGATTTTGACAGATTCTCTTGGGTTTTCGAGGTATAGAATCATGTCATCTGCAAAGAGGGATATCTTGACTTCCTCTTTTCCTATTTGGATACCCCTCGTTTCCTTCTCTTGTCTTATTGCTCTAGTCAGGACTTCAATACTATGTTGAATAGGAGGGACAAGAGTGGGCATTCTTGTGTTCTGGTTTTCAGGGGAAATGGTTTCAATTTCTGTCTGTTTAGAAATATGTTGGTTATGTGTTTCTCATAGATGACTCTCACTATTTTGAGGTATTCCATCTAGGCCTAGATGTTCAAGGGTTTTTATCAAGAAGCAGTGCTGGATTTTATCAAAAGCTTTTTCTGCATCTAATGATATAATCGTGTGGTTTTTGCTTTTACATCTGTTGATGTATTTAATTATATTTATGGTCTTGCGGATGTTGAATCAGCCCTGCATCCTGGGGATGAAAGCTACTTGGCTATGGTAGATGATTTTTTAGATGTTTTGTTGGATCTGGTTTGCTAGAATCTTGTTGAGAATTTTAGCATCTATGTTCATCAAGGATATTGACCTGTAGTTCTCTTTCTTTGTTGGATCTCTGTGCGGTTTGGGTATCAATGTGATGTTAGCTTCATAAAATGACTTGAGGAGAGTTACATCTTTCTTGATTGCCTGGAATACTGAAAGCATTGATATCATAGAAAATGGAATTGATATCAGCTTCTCCTTGTATATTTTGTAGAATTCTGGTGGAAATCCATCTGTTCCAGAATTTTTTGGTAGGTAGTTTTCTTAAGACAATCACTTTCCTGGGTTGTCACTGGTCTATTTAGGGTCTTGATTTCTCCTTGTTTCAACCTGGGGAGGTTGTGTGATATCAGAAAGTTCTCCATTTCATTTAGGTTTTCAAGTTTGTTTCCATACAGGTGTACATAGTAATCTCTGATAATCTTTTGTATTTCTGCATTGTGACATCATTTTTTGCATTTCTGATTGTGTTTATTTGGGCTTTTTCTGTCTTTTTCTTGTTCATTTTAGCAAAGGCTCTATCAATCTTGTTTATCCTTTCCAAAATTTAGCTTTTGGTTTTGCTGATTTTTTTTGTATTATATTTTAGTCTTCTATGTCCCAAATCTGGGTTTTTATTTAGGTGATCTGGATTCTTCTGCTGAAGTTATAGTTTTGGTGGTCTTGCTTTTCCTGTTTCCTTAGATGATTTGTTAGGCTGTTAATTAACTTTGGATCTTTCCATTTTCTTCATGTGTGTTCATAGAGATATGAATTCCCCTCTTAGGACTGCTTTCTTGGTATCCCAGAGATTTTGGTAAGATGTTTCTTCATTTTCATTTATTTCCAGGTATCTTTTAATCTCTGTTTTGATTTCCGTCTTGACCCAGGAATTGCTTAGCATCATGCTGTTTAGTGTCCTTGTCTTTGTGGATTTTGGAGGAACTTCATTGATGTTGATATTTATTTTTATTCCACTGTGGTCTGGAAGGTACATGGCAGGATTTCAATTTTATGGAATTTGCTTATGCTTGATTTATCATTATGTAGTGGCCTTCTGTATCCTTTTACATTTTTGATAGCTCTCTTTCCACCTCCCTTTCAAATTCCTCTTTACTTTTCCCTTTCTTTTCCCAGACACCCCCACTGCATGGACAGATTATTGGGTAGTGGGAAGTGGGTTCCAGGGGACCCATACATCCTCAATCTCCTGTTCGCCCTTATGTAGATCCTCTGGTTTTGTTCAATTATGAAGCTGGACTGGGCATGGGGGCCTGTGTATTTTGCAGTTTTGAGATTTATTTAAGGGGGACCTATGATTCAGAAGCTATCTGCAGATCCCAGTATCCGCTGACAAGTGTGTGGGCTCCCCGGAACCCACTTCCCACTGCCTTACAATCTGTCCATGAAGTGGGGGTGTCTGTTTGCCCCCTGAAAGTAAAATGTGATAAGAAAAGGGAAAAGAAAGGTAAAAGCAAAGAGGAATTTGAAAGGAAGGATGAAAGAGAGAAGAAGAGGGAAAATAGGCATACCAACTAACAAATAAACAGAGAGACAAACAAAGACAAAAAAGACAAAAACATACAAACAAATAAACAACACCCCCCCATTGGTGTACTATCCCTTAAAAATACCCATACATAAACAGAAAACCTAGAAAAAGGAAACAAAGCAAGTACAAAAACAGAAAGAAAGAGAGAAGGAAAAAAAGCTAAAACTAAAACAAACAAGAAAAAACCTCACTCTGTGGCCATTTCTCTGACTCCAGATTCCTTTCAGGCCTCCACCTTAGGGAGGGGCTCTGGTCCCTAGTCCCTCCCCACCACTCTCAGCATGGGTCATATGCCCCATGGACTACTGTGGAAGGAGGATGGATTAAATCCAGATGCACCCCACTTGCTGCTGCTGCTGTCAAGTCTTCCACTCAGGTCTGATGTGTCTCTGCCTATTCCAGCGTGGAGGAGGGACATCTGTCTCTCCAAATCAGATGAGAAGATTCCTCTGTATCCCAAGATGGAGGCTGGGTGGAGCTGGGTGAGGCATTGCAAGTCTCAGCCTGGTCCCGGGACTGAGAAGATGGTACCCTTGGGCATCTCATCACTGGTGTTGGAGCTTTATTTCAGATTTCCAAGACCTGCCTTCTCCATGGCTCCTCCTGCTTGTGCCCAGTCTGCTACTGTAGATTGATGGTGTGGGTTGGGTGCCAGTTGGTGAGGGATGGCTGTTCTCTGCTGCCTCCTCTCAAGAGAGCCCCAAGAATGATAGATGATCCTTCATACCTGGATCTCCAATCTCAAGGTAATGGTGAGTTGCAGTCACTTCGAGAGGAGAGCCCCGGGTGCATGAACCTGAGTCTCCTCTCAGATGGACTTGCACTCACCCACAGGCACACACCCACTCATGCAGTGAGTCTTTATGGACACTTACTTTTGCAGAGACTCTCACAATTCGACCTGTTCTGTTGCCATCTTGCCCAGAAGCCCTGCTATTTTTTAAAGGATTGGTTTAATATGATGTGCAAACACAATTTAAATGCTTTTAAATGTGCTTTAAAATATAATTATCCTTCTGCTCAACTGTTGTATTATACTTTAAAAATATAAAATTAATGTTAATTAGATTTGTGTTTTCCCTTCTTTGTATTTCCAGCTTCACTATGATCTTAAGTTATAATAAAATGAACAGGAAACTAGATGGAAACCTAAAAGGGTACACAAAATAATGATTGTTCTCACCCTCAGAAAGAAAAGCAATTTTAAATGGATCTGGGAAAGATAAAACAAAATTTATCCTTTTTATTTTGAAAATTTTTATTGGTAGATATTCTTTCATATACCCAACTCTGTCATTCATCCATTTTGAAGAAGTTTTCTCTATGTCCTCATTGGTAATCAAAACTTGATTCTCTAACTTCTGAGTTCTCCTTCAGTTTATTTTCCCCACCCCAATGAAAATTACTATCTCTCCTAAATACAAACAAAATAAACAATATTTGTTCATAGGCATGGCATAACATTCTGAAGAATGTGAAACAAAACAAGGTAACAAATTTGAAATAACAAAATGTTTAACTTAAATACATTATATTGTATATATTACATAAAATTTTTTAAATATTTTATTTAAATTTAAAATAGCAATTTTATCTTGATAATATGTGATAACACCTCACCACTTCAAGGAAAGGACTGCTGGAGGGACACATGCTTAATTAAGTATGTAGTGTTTGCACTGAGACCCATCTGACATGTAGGATTAAAAAGGTGCAGAATGATTAAATGAAAGAAAGAAATCTTTAAAAAGAGCAAAATCAACTTCATCAAAAATAAACTAAAAAGCTGATTTTGAATAGATTTTTTTAACCTAATTTAAACAGAATGTTTTCCTGTAACAAGAAAAAAATTACCCAAAAAAGTGAATAAACATATATAAATCCTATTAATTACTGTGAGTATTTTCTTTCAGCAGGTTTTGTTTTGGTGGTAGAGGTGATGACCTTACTGTAGGACAACATCTCATGTGACATCAGTCGGTTCTTCTGTCTCAAACAGTTTAGCTCTTACATAATAAATTAACTCAGTTATTACTGAAATCTTATGTGCAGAAAGAAAGACGTCCTAATGACTACTACAAGTTCCAAGGGTTAGAAATGACATTGTGATTAAATTGGTAATTTTTTTTGTGCCTAGTCAGTAATCTTTAATATTGACTCTTATCCCTTGAATAATGAGAAACACTATATTATACATGACAACATTGCAATCATCATTCTAAAATAAGCTAACAGTTCTGTTTGTGCATTTACATCTTTATTTCTAACTTTAAAAAGTCATTAGAGATATGAGAAAAAAATACTTTCTCTTTTTGAAACTCATTACACCAAAATCTCTACCCAATGGTTTCAGATAAATCTATGAAAAATGTTATACAGGAAAATGTCACTGCTCAGTCTTGGTAGAGAAAGGGAAGAATTTCTCCTTGATAGTGACTCAAACATTACAGAAAATTTAAAAAGTGAGACTATGTTGAGAGATGCAGAAGAAGAAATGGGGGTGAGCTCACACATACACACACATACACACACAAGCAACTTTTCACAGACTAGACAGAAAGTGCAAGATCATTCCATGAAATTCAGGTAGTTTTTGTAATAATTTAAGACACTAAATCAGAATGCTTTTCTCAAATTTGCATAGTAAGTAAAAGTTAAACTATGTAATAGAGGAAATTTCTCAAATTGCCTAGTCAGGCATATACATCACAGGATACAGGATTAGACAATACTGTAGATTATTCATTTAAGAAATGGTACTGAGATAAACTCAGGGACAGATTAAAACTATCTTTTGTGCAAAGCTGCATTTCCTAAACTTGATATAAATATTTGGAATTATCTCACTTCTATAGCAAATATATTTTTTAGGTATCATTAAGTATGTGATAGTACAATAGGTTTTAAAATCTAGTTTCTCAGAAAAAAAGAAAAGTGAAATAAATACCAATGAGTTCACTCTTGGTGTTGTACATTATGAGTTGAGACAAATTTAAAATGATATGAATCCACCATTGTACCATACAGAATAATTTTACTGCCTTAAAAATCCTCTGTTCTTTACCTATAATCTCTCCCTCCTCCCTTCTCCGTGTATTAGTTATTTCTTTTTATCAGCTTTATTGAGGTATACTTGACGAATAAAATGGCATATATTTAAAGCATACGTAAAAAAAGTTTTAAAACTAATCTATTCTCAATAGGTACCCAAGGTTTTAGTAACCTGAGGCTTTTTAATATAATTTATTAACTCTATTTGTTCCATTCAGTTCTTTTTCTTACAATTTGAATATTTTTAAGATTGAAACTTGAAATTTAGGACATTAAACCCTGCTGATACTACAATCTGCCAAGGATACAAACTGACATTTTCTTACTATTTCAAAAGTGCAACTTCCTAAATTTAAAGTATCAGCAGTGAGTCAGATCCAAACAAGTACAGTCAGTATTTTTAAAGCAGAAGTTGGAAGAGCTTTTGTTTTGTTGAAGAATTGTGTGCACATGTTCCATTTTGCTTCATTTTTATAAAAACAGAATCAAAAATCTTAGAGAATGCTAAAGTTCTTACTTTAAATCTTGCAAATAATGTCCATCTTTATAAAAAGGTGCTGAAGCTGGGTTTTGGGGGTTTTTTGTTTTGTTTTATTTTGTTTTTTGTTTTTTGTTTTGGTCTTATATAATATAATGGTTTTTGTCCTCATAAATTTTCTTTTTTTTTTTTTTTTGAGTTGGAGTCTCACTCTGTCGCCAGGACTGGAGTGCAGTGGCCACTCCCGGCCACTGCAGTCTCGACCTACTGGGTGCCGGCAATCCTTCCGCCTCAGTCTTCCAAGTAGCTGGATCTACAGGCGCACACTACCATGGCTGGCTAATTTTTGATTTATTGTAGAGATGAGGTCTCACCAAGTTGCCCAGGTGGGTCTCAAACCGTGGGCTCAGGCAATCCACTCACCTCAGCCTCCCAAGGCGCGGAATTACAGGCTGAGCCACTGAGCCCACCATAAATTTTCAAAATAATATAGAGGAGGGAGAAGTAGAATACATTAGGCTTCATACATGAGATATTAATACAAACTCAGTAACTGAAAAACCACTATTGATCATAAAAAAGATAACTTGAAAGAGAACAAAATGTAAACTAAATATACTCAGTTTAAAATTTTTGCTGGATACTATATCCTACCAAAGTCTTAATTCTGATTCTGTTTTCTCATTAAAAAGGAGAAACTAAAAAATGTCGAGGATGTATTAAAGATGCACTAATATTAAATTTAGATTTTCTGCTTGACATATTTGTCAAGGAATTGGAAGAGAATTGACTAAGAGAATGACTTCCTTGGTTTGGAATTTATTTGAGTAGCAACTAAAAAGCATCTGGGGAGCTGGGTGTGGTGGCTCATACCTGTAATCCCAGTGCTGAGGTGAGAGGATTGCTTGAGGCCAGCTGTTCAAGACTAGCCTAGGCAACATAGTAAGATCACAAAAAAATTTGCCAGTCATGGTGGGGCACACTTGTAGTTCCAGCTACATAGGAGGCTGAGGCAGGAGGATACCTTGAGCCCAGGAGTTAGAGGCTGCAGTGGGCTATGATCATGCTACTGCACCTCAGCCTGGGTGACAGAGACTCTGTCTCTAAAAAGTAAATAAATAAAAATGAATGAATAAATAAAATCAGCCAAGGGACTACCAGTGTGCATGACTCACATTCTGGGAAACAGTGATCTGGTGATTTTCCTTTTTCTGAACTTCTACCAATCTATCGTCACATTTGCAGCCCGTGGATTCTGCACACAAAATATATCTTTGGTATTCTCCATTTTTAGTCTAGAATTTTTAGCTAAACTTAAAAACTGCTTCAGAGCAAAGACCATGTCATTTTTTACAGTTCCAGACTATTGATCAGAGCCTGTCTTCCCTAGTATTTGTTCATCAAGTAGCTGTGTACCTGCCTTTCCAGCATGCATGGCATATCAACATATTATCAACATAATAGACTAGTTATGCTTGGAGCAGTCCCATAGTATAGTCTGCATCATAAGTGGGTTCATTTTTCAAAAGAATATATGTTCCAAAAATCCCTATAAGACATATATTTGCCCAAATAAAGCTGACAAAAAATTGGTAGATTTTAAATAAGGATTTAAGACATTATTTCCACAGGAGTATGACACATACCCCATCCAAATTCCTAATTTTGTTTGAGATTTGGTGTGATTTACCATACATCATGCGTCTACTGACTATCTCTCATGGCATTTTTGTTTTACTTCTGTGTGTCCTTTGCAACTTTTTTCTGCAAATGGTTCTCCTGTGGTAATTACAGTTTTAAAATTTTTGTGATCAACACTATGAGGTAAAATTTACTTATAGGAAAAAGTACCACGCAACTAACAAATAGAACATCCTCAGTACCAAAAAAATTTTTTCTTAATCTCTTGCAGTTAATTATTCCACCATCAATTCTACAGAGCCATCGATAAGCTCTCTGACATAAGAGTCTAGTTATGCCTTTTTCTAGAATTTCAGATTAATTAAATCATAGAGTTAGTACTTTTTTGTTTCTGACTTTTTAAAAACAGTATAATGCTTTTGAGGTTTCTCTGTATTTTATGTTTATCAACAGGTTTTTTTTATTACTGATTAATAATTCACTGTATTGATGTATCATATTTTGTTTATCCATTCACCAGTTGATGGATATTTGTGTTTTGTTTGTATGTTTGTTGGGTTTTTTGGTTTTGTTTTTTTTTAATTTGAATCTCACTCTGTCGTCCAGGCTGACAGGCATGTACTAACTGTCCCAGCTAAATTTTATTATTTTATTTTATTTTATTTGTTATTTTAATTTATTTTATTTTACTTTTGTAGAGACAAAGTCTCACTATGTTGCCTAGGCTGGGCTCCGGTGATCCTTCCGCCTCAGTCTTTCAAGTAGCTGGAACTACAGGCCATGCTATCATGCCTGGCTAATTTTTTTTATTTATTTTAGAGATGAGGTCTCACCAAGTTGCCCAGGCGGGTCTCGAACCTGTGGGCTCAGGTAAGTCACTCACCTCGGCCTCCCAAATCGCAGGATTATAGACTGAGCCACTGAGCCCGGACTTTCATAAAGGTTTTAACTTGCATTTCTATGATTATTAGTGATGAGCATTTTTGTATATGTCTGTTGACTGCTTGTATATCTTGTTTTATGCTTATTCATGTTCTTCGCCCACTATTTAATTTTATTTGAGGTGTTGTTGTTGTGCTTTATGTACGAGTTCTCTTGTCTGTTCTATGTGTCTATTTTTATACCAGTATTGTGTTGTTTTGAATATTATATCCTGGTAGTATAATTTGAAGTGAAGTAGTATGATACCTCTAGCTATATTCTTGCTGCTCAGGATTACTTTAGCTACCTTGGCATTTGGGTTTTGTTTTTGTTTTTTACTTCCATGTGAATTTTAGAATTTTTAAAAATTCTGTGAAAAATTACATTGGTAATTTGATAAAAATTGCATTTAATCTGGAGATTACTTTAGACAGTATAGTAATTTTAATGATACTGATTCTTCCAATCCATAAGCATAAGATGTTTTTCCACGTATTGGTGTCATCTATTACATCAATCATTTGTAATTTTCATTGTAGGGACCACTCACTTCCTTGGTTAAATGTATTCCTGCTTTTTTTTTTTTTGTAGAATTGCAAATAATATTAAGTTCTTGATTTTGTTATCAGTTTGAGCATCACTGATGTATAGAAATGCTACCAAACTTTGTACATTGATTTTATATTCTGAAACATTACTGAAGTCATTTATCAAATCTAGGGGTCTTTTTGGAGAAGTGATTAGGTTATCTAGGTATAAGATCATATCATCCATGAACAAAGATAATTTGGCTTCCCCTTCTTCTATTTGAGTGTCTTTTTATTTATTTCTCTTGCATGATTGTCCTGGCTAGGATTTCCAGTATTACTGTTTAACGGAATGGTGAAAATCAGCATCCTTGTCTTATTCCAGTCCTTAGAGGGAATGCTTTCAAATTTTTCATGTTCAGTATGATGTTGGCTGTGGGTTTGTGACACATGCCTTTTTTATTTTATTATTTATTATTTTTAATGTCTAGTTTGTTAAGGGTTTTTATCATGAAGAGATGAATTTTATTGAATACTTTTTCTGCATCTGTTGAGATGATTGTATGGTTTTTATTTTTAATTATGTTTATATGGTGGATCACATTTATTGATTTGCATATGTTGTATCATTTTTGCATCTGGAATACAGCTCACTTAATCATAATACATTGTAATTTTGTTGCACTGTTGTATTCAATTTGCTAATATTTTGTTAATAATCTTTGTATCTATGTTTATCAGGGATATTGGCCTATATTTTCTCTTTTTGTTTGTTTTGTCCTTGCCTGGCTTTGGTATCGAGGTGATTCTGGCTTCATAGAATGAGTTAAAGGGAAAATTCCCTGCTCCTCAATTCTTTGGAATAGTTTAACTGGGAATGGTATAAATTGCTCTTCGTGCAATTGGTAAAATTTGGCTGCCAATTCATCAGATCCTGGACTTTCTGGTTTTATTGGGAGTTATTTTTATGACTGATCCAGTTTCACTATTCGTTATTTATTTCTTTAGGATTTCACTTTCTTTCTGGTTCAATGTTGGGAGTTTGCATGTTTCCAGGAATTCATCTACAGAGGTATACACATTTTAACAAAGGAAAAAAATATTAAAATTGCAATAATATATACTGACAACAAAAGATGAATACAAGTCACATTTGACTTCTGCAATTACAAGAGGTGCTCAGACTAGTTACCATCAGCTTTCAGACACTTCTGATTATGGCAAACTACTGCAGGACTTGTTGCTGTTTGAGGCCTCCCAGATCTTCTCTTTGGCACATCACACAGTACCATGCATCTCAAACATATCAGGAATGCATGCAATTGTTAGGCATGTTGAAGGTTCTGTTGCATACTTATGCCCCCATTGTCATTGTACTTCCACAAGGTTCTTGAATTTCAAACACTACTTTAAAATGGTCTTGTACTCCTCAAATGACAACTGTGCTTCTGCCATTTTCTCTGGTTGTCCTGCCTGTCACCCAGTGACTCTAGCATGTATTTGAGTAATGCTATCTTTTGAGCAAATGTCATACTACACATCGCTACCATATTTCAATTCAATTTCAAAAAGTAATATGTAGATAGCATCTCTTGAAATGTGTATACTTTCTTTGGCACCCTCCATATTTCCTCTAGGTTTTCTAATTTGTGTGCGTAGTGATGCTCATAATAATTCCTATGATATTTTGTATTTCTCTGGTATCAATTGTAATATCACCTTTATCTTTTTGGATTATACTTATTTGAATCTTCTCTCTTCTTGGTTAGTTTAGCTAGTGGTGTGTCAATTTTGTATATATTTTCAAAGAACCAGCGTTCCTTTTTGTTGAATTTTTATATTTTCTCTTTCAATATATTTAATTCTGCTCTGACCTTTATTACTTCTTTTCTTCTGCTAACTTTGAGTTTGGTTCGTTCCTGTTTTTCTAGTTGTTTGAAATGTTACATTAGGTTGTTAATATGAGATTCTTCTATCTTTTTAATGTAAGTGTCTAATGTTATAAAGTTTCTTCTTAGCACTGATTTTGTGGTGTCGCAGGGGTTTGGGTATGTTGTATCTCTGGTCTCATTTGTTTCAAAACATTATTTTAATTTCCACCTTAATTTCATTGTTGACCCAAATATCATGCAGGAGAGGTTGTTTAATATCCATGCACTTATATAGTTTTGAGAATTCCACTTGGTATTGATTTCTAGTTTTATTCCATTGTGGGCCAAGAAGATACCTAGTATGATTTTTTTTTAAATTGATTGAGACTTGCTTTGTGGTCAGGCATAAGGTTTATTTTTTAGAATGTTTCATGTGCAGATGAGAAGAGTATATATTTTGTACTTGTGGGTAGAATGTTCTGTAGGTGTCTGTTAGGTTTATTTGGTCTAGGGTCCAATTTAAGTTCAGAGTTTCTTTGCTGATTTTCTGCCATGATGGTCTGTCTAGTGCATCAGTGGGTGTTGAAATCCCCTATTATTATTGTATTGCTATCTATCTCTTTTCTTAGGTCGAGTAGTATTTGGTTTATAAATCTGAGTTTTCCAGTGTTGGGTGCACTTATATTTAAGATGGTTATATCTTCTTGTTGGAATCATCCCTTTATAATTGCATAATGATTTTTCCCCCTTTTTTTAAACTGATGTTGATTTAAAGTCTGTTTTATCTGATAAAACTATAGCTACTCCTACTTGATTTTGGTTTATTTTTGTGTGAGATATCTTTTTCAACCCCTTTGCTTTCAGTATGTAAATGTCTTTACTCATTAGATGGGTTTCTTGTAAGCAGCATATGGTTGGATCTTGTCTATTTTTTAATTCATTCCACTAGTGTACATCTTTTGAGTGGAATATTTAGTCCATTTAGTTCAAGATTCATATTGATATGTGAGGATTTGTACCTGTTGCAATGTTAAGTTCTATCAAGTTGCTTTGTAGTGTCGATTGTGTAACTGCTTTATAAAACATGTAAGTTTTATACTTTTATGTGCCTTTATGATGGTGAGTATTGCCCTTTCATTTCCATGCTTAAAACTTATTTGAGCATTTCTTGTAGTACTGCTCTAGTGGTGATGAATTCCTTTAGTGTTTGCTTGTCTGAGAAAGACTTTATTTCCCCATTCATTTCTGAAGTTTAGTTTGGCAGAATATAAATTATTGGCTGGCAATTCTTTTTAGAGAAACTAAAATAAGGCCCCAATCTCTTCTGGCTCATAAGATTTCTGCAGAGAAGTTTGCTATTAGTCTGATTAGATTTCCCTTATGGAAAGTTAGGCATTTTTTTCTTGCTGTTTTTGGTAATTTTTCCTTCACATTGACTTTGGATAGTCTGATGACCATGTGACTTGGTGAGATACATCTTGCAAAGTATCTCTCAGGTGTTCCCTGAGCTCTTTGTATCTGAATGTCTAAATCTCTAGCAAGACTAGGGAAACTTTCTTGAATTATTCCCTCAAATAGGTTTTCCAAGCTTTTTACTTTTTCTTCTTCTCCCTCAGGAATACCTATTATTCATAAGTTTGGTCACTTTACATAATCCCATATTTCTTAAAGGCTTTGTTCATCTTTTTCAATTCTCTTTTTAAATTTTTTGTCTGACTGGATTAATTCAAACACCTGTCTTCAGTCTCTGAAATTCCTTCTTCTGCATAATCTAGTTCATTATTAAAGCTTTAAACTGTGTTTTATAATATCTTGAATAAATTTTTATAATTAGAATTTCTATTTGTTCATTTTTTAAAATATCAATATCATCAGTAAATTTTTCATTCATATCCATTTGTTTTCCTGATTTCTTTGTGTTGGCTTTCAGCATTCTCTTGACTCTCACTGAGCTTCCTTACAATACATATTTTGAATTCTTTCTCTGTCATTTCAGAACTTTCATTTCAGTCAGGATCTATTGCTAGAAAGCTAGTATGGTCCTTTGGGGATGTCAAAACACTGTTTTATCATACTGCCAGAGTTGTTACACTGATTCCTTCTCATTTGAAGAAGCTGTCACTTTTTATTTATGAATTTACTTTTTAAAATCAAGACTTCCTAATTTCTCTCTTAGAAGGTGTGACTATAATGTATGCTGTATGTGATTGATTGCCTTCAAATTGGGTGCTTTCTGGAATCCAAGGCTCTGTATGAGTTCCTTGGCTATAGACAACTTTTGTGTGGTGGTTTTCTCAAATACTGGTTGTTGCAGTGATGTACTGTGCACATGAACAGGCCCCATATCTTCTATGGGGCTGGGGTTGCAGACATCTCAGGAAGCCTATCTCATTCCCCAATGCTGTGCACTTCTATCAGAAGTTTTTGTATTGGGATGTGCAGTTCAAACTGCAGGCTAGCAGTCAGTGATGATGGGTAAGAACCAGCTATGAGTATGTGCTTAATTTTTTAAAAACTGGTAGGGACTGTCTCTTGTCTTAGGAGGTGGGCTATCCTGCAGAATATCCAGCTCCTTGAGTTCCCTGATCAGCTCTGAATGCAGGGACAAAGTTGAGTGGAGTCACCAAACTCACCTCAAATAATTCAATAATGAGTGCCGCACCAACCCTGATGGGGATGTCAGGAGGAGCTCATGGTGAGATGTGCCAAGGTCTTTGCCAGGGGTACTAGGGACTGCACCAGCTCCATGTCCTGGGCAGGCAGGAACAAAATCTATGTCCCTATTACACCCCTGCCTTGGGGCCCATGACTTTCAATCCTGATAGACACCATCATTTATCTCCTGGCAGCCATATAGCTGAGGGCCATAGAAAATAAAATGCCTGTCCCATGACTGTCCACTGAAACAACCTGGGGCAGAACCTCTTCCCTCAGCCCAAAACAGACAGCTTTGTGGCTTACCTGATCTCCACTGCAGGAACACTGGTGCTTCATGTAGAAAGGTAAGGGCATCACCCTTCATGTAAGCCTATACCCAGTTGGCATACTACCAGTATGGGACAGACACTTCTATAGCCCTGGAATGGCCATCCACAGGCACACCCGTTCCAACCCCTGGCAAGAATGGCTGTGGCTACTTATGCAGCAGTGGAGAGGAGTAGAGAAGTCCCCCTCCCCACATTCATTCCTGAGCACTGATGCCCCTGGTCACTGGCATAGAAACATACTTCTCCATGCAGAGCCAAGTACCACAGTTCCTGTCTCCAATGGAAGGGTGCATCCACCTTCACCTCACAGACGAGGCTCTAGGGCACAGGAGATAATACACTGTGGTTTCTTTTGTTCCAGAGGTGCTTGGTGCACTGAACTCTCCCTTCCCTCAAGGGTAGACCACCCTGATAGTTAGACCTCTAGGAATCCCACAGCTTCCCTGGGTCTCACTATCCCTTTGTGATTGCAAGAGTCTGAGCAGGTTCTGACGGATGTTTGCAGAGGCCCAGTGATGTGGAGACACAGGGGCTGAGATTTCCTGGGCAGGACAGCGGTCCACAATGGTTACACAACCAGTATGGTGTCCACTACCTCAGTTTTGTGTAGGGTGAGACCAACTACCCTCTGTGGGTGGGCGCACCAAATGCTTGCAGGAAAGAATGCCTGGAAATATGACCTGACAAGAAGCGAAGAAGTCACCTTTGCACTAAGTTCTTTACACGGGAAGGCAGGATTGGCCCATGTTCCCAAATCAGGCTAGCAGGAGTGGGAACTGCTCACTCCCCCAAATGACCAAGGGCCCAGCAATGTCACATGCAGACTGGTCCCAGGTTAGGAAACCATCCCTGGCCACAACTCTAACTTCCCGAGAAAAAGCACATCATGAGCAGACTTCCTCATGCTCCAGTCTTATGACAGGAGAGAGCCCAATTCTAGAGCCTATGGCTGGAGCACACGCCACACTTACTGCTCAATTCTGACTGTGGGGTCCCTTCCCCTCCTCCAGACCAAGTGCTCCAATCTCCAGCCCGAGAATGAGATGCCTGTGGTGGCCACTGTTGCTGGATCACCAAACCATGAGTGACTTGGTATGAGCCAGGATTAAAATGCCACCCTGGTGGTCCAGATTTGGGAAAATGTCTGCAGTTTTTCCTAGTTCCTTTCCTTCTCACAGTCTCCTGACCTCTCCCCAAGTTAGGTTTAGGACTTGCGAGCAAGGTGTGCTCTCCTGTGGCCTGAATTCCATGGATCCCGCAGTAGAAAGATGAAACCATTGCTTTGTTGAACTCTGCTGTCTTCACTTGGCTCTTTGTGCTATGGCTGCCATGTTTCCTTAGCTTTGGCCCCTCCTTGAGGTGGTCTCTCTCTCTCTTTCTCTCTCTCCCCCCTCCCCTCTCCTTGCTCCCTCCCTCTCTCTCTCTTCCCCCACCTCCCTTTCTTTCTCCTTTCTAAATGAACTTTGCTTGAAAACTTTAAAAAAAAAGAAAGATGAGTTACAGAGGAAGAGTCTCTGCCCCTCACACGTGTTAGGACTGCACTCACTTTTCTTAGCCAGAGGCCACAACGCAGGTTGCTTGCCCACTTCTCTTCCCCAAGACCTGATTTGTCCTCCACTTTTTTGGTGAATTTCAGTATTTCTCCTTGAATAAAAAAATTCATAGTCTTAATCTCCATGCCCTTTTTTGCTATTCCCGAGTAAATGAGATGCATTAAACGCCTCTAATCTGTTACCTTGAGGGGGGAGTCCAGATATGAGCCACTTCGTTTTTTGTGTGTTTTGGGGGTTTTTTTTAGTTTTTCCTTGATCAAAATAGGTAAATATTTATGTTTCACTAATTATCTTTCAAGAAACCAGGTTTTGGGTTCATTAATTTTCTCTAATGTTTTCTGTGGTTAATTTTGCTGATTTCTTTATTTTTTAATTTTCTTTCCTTTTATTTTGGATTTAATTTGTGCTTCCTTTTGTGGCTTCCTAATGCAAATTTAAACCAATAGTTTGTAGATATCAATACAGTCATTTAAAACTATGCATTTTCCCTAAATTACTGTTTAAGACATGCCCCATTAATTTTTATGTGCTGTAATTTCATTTTCATTCAATTCAAACCTTTTCCTATTTCCTTTTGTGTGCTGTTGTCATGTGGAGTATTTAGGCATTTATGTTTAATGCAATTATCAATATGGTTTAAATCTATCATCTTTCTCTTTATTTTCCATTTGTTCTTATTTCTTTTTTCAATTTTTAAAAATTATTTTATTAGTACTCCATTTTATTTCACAATTGGCTTAGTAAGTCTACCTCTATGGTTTCTTATTTTTTTTCTGTTATCAACATCGTTAATTTATTATATTGCATCTTTGTATATAAAATACTTATAATGTGCTTTCATTTCTTCTTTTTTTTTACTTTGGGTTTTTGTCTTTTTACTTTTTACCTCTACGTCCATTTCACTTATGCATGTATTACAAAACCCATATAACATTGTTACTCTTACAATGTAGATAGCTAAATCTACCTGTTTTCCATTCCTGGTACCCTTTTTGTGTGTGTGTAGACTAAAGATTCCATCTCATATAATTTTCTTTCTGCCTGAAGAAATTACTAGAACATATCCTGTAATGAAGTTCTTCTAGCAAAGAATTTTCCAAGTTTTGTTTTGGACCACTTTTTATACATATCAATCTCCTCTCTAGAAATCTCCCCAACAAATTCTAGCCACCTTGGCTTTTTGATCTCTGATCTTGGTCTTTTCAACCCATTGAGGCCACAGGGCTTTGTTCCCATTTCTCCTCCCTTCACTGCAGTTTAGAAATTGCCTCTAGATAGAAAGTTGGGGCAGCCATAGAGTTCACATTATGTATGTGCTGTACTTCTGTTAGGAATTTGTTGACCAATATCTGAAAACAATGTTGTTGTTGTTGTTGTTGTTGTTGTTGTTCCTATTTTCTTGTTCTTTCTGTCAAAAGGCCAGTTCCATAGTAGTTTCCCATTCGTAAGTTGAAGAAAAAGTCTTGGTTGTAATCTAATTGTCTTTTGTAGAGATACTGCATCTTCCTGGGGACAATTTTATTGTCAGTTCTGTTGAGAGATACAGTTTTCATGGCTAGAGAGCAGGTTTCACTTAGTTTTTTGATTCAAAGATTCCACAAGGATCATAAAGTTCAAGGCTTCGTGTTAATATTTCCATGCATGGTCCAGGAGGAGTAACCACAATCTACATCCTTTCCTAAGATAAGAAAATTAAGTGCTTCCAATGAGACTGTATGTTTGCAACTCCTGATTCTATGCCCCAAGCTAAGGACTAGCTCTTCCTCTGCATGGCCTACATCCTTAAATCCTGTTTCTGTGTTGCCATTAAAGTCCCAGCTTCTAAAGCATTGTCCTTCATGTGTCACGCAACTTCAATCCCCACCTGCCATTGCTTGTTCCCATTTTATTTCCAGCTACTGGAGATTTGACTTTCTTGCTTTGAAACTCACTATGTAATTTTACATAGCTATAAGATTTTGATAATTCTTCTGTAATCCCACATATATGTAAAGAGTGTATTTTCTAATATCAGTTCAGCTTATCATTTTGATTGTTAGTGTTCAAAAATTTTTATATGAGCCAGGCTCGGTGTCTCAGTCAGTAATCCCGTGCCTTTGGGAGGCTGAGGTGAGTGGATTGCCTGAGCCCGCGGGTTCGAGACCCGCCTGGGCAGCGAGACCTCATCTCTACAATAAATCAAAAAATCAGCCGGGTGTGGTAGCGCATGCCTGTAATTCCAGCTACTTGGAAGGCTGAGGCGGAAGGAGCGCGGTGACCGGGAGCAGCCACTGCACTCCAGTCTGGGCGACAGAGTAAGACTCCAACTCAAAAAAAAAAAATTGTATACGACAAAACTACAGGTCAAAAAGATGATGTCATTTGAACATGGTAAAATCTAATTGATAAGAGATTAGTAGAAGGGCAGAACAGTAAAATCTTCTAAATAAAAAAGTCAACAGATACTCTTTTGCATGTCAACTAATACTGAATTGCAAGTTTTCATTCACTGCCTCCCAGCAAAACGTTAACCTAGCTTGAATGTTACAAACATACAGCATGTTGCAGTTAGTAAATAATAAATGTTTATAATTGTTTGTTGAATGATTATAAACAGCAAAATTATCCCAAGAATCATTTTTCAAATAAATATTAGAAGCAAGAAGCAGAAGTTTAAAATATTGTTAAGAAGTTGAATATAATTGTTTTCAAGTATATAGAGGATTAAGTTTGAGGCTTATAGAAATCTACATATGGGTCTTATAATGACTAGATTTTAAAGTGTATAATTGGCATAATGAGTTTTTTTTATATATTGCAGATTATTTTGCTAGTGTGTTTGCTCTGTTAGGCTATATACCCTCACCCTACTCCTTGTCAAATTTAAGAGCAACCTTTTTGTTAAAAAAAATGTTCTGAGTAAAACTTTAATCTAGTACATATCTAAATTTTTGTTACTATAGTTTTCTACTTTTGAAATTACCATGCTTTGTTATGCTTGTTTTACATTTTTTTGAAAGAACATGTATTTTTAAAGTTTACAATAATAAAATGGAATATTCTTGGAGTAAAATATAAGATTTGAACAGTATTTTCTTTTTTATTTTTGTTGAGTAGGTTGGTTGGTAATTTTCAAAGTAGGCACAATGTCAATTAATGTCAACTATATTTTCTTCTCCAGGTTTGTCAGACACTATTCCAATATAATCCAACTTTTTAAAACATTTGGAATAATTACTGCTACATCTGTTTCTACATTCTAGGACATACACAGAAATAAATGAATGTTAGAAGCATACATAGCCAATTTGCTCATATAAATGTCTAGTTCATTTATATCAGTCCGAATATGTCTCTTTTAATTTAATTTAAGTCTAAGTGCCTTGAATTGATATGATTTTAAAAAGGAAAAGATAAAACAGCATTATTTACAGCCACTGAAATAACACATGAAAGATTAGGACCAATAGCTTAAATTTTGAATAAGTGACCAATTAAAAACAAAGAGTAGCTATAGGTCAAGCCTCAATCAGAAAAAAGCCATGACACTTAGGAAGCGAAGCATTAGCTAATTTATACAAATCATAAAAGTTACTAATACGATGAAGTCTGCTGAATTCCAAATTGCTACTAGGTAATTTTTCAGTAAGTATAAATGTAGCATCCACCACATTAATCCTACTAGAATACATGTCATGCAGTGAAATAAAATATGAAGAGCTATTTAAAATTGAAAATTGCAGGCTAAGTGCTACTGAACTGCTTAGCATTTCACATTTTTATTTCTGAAAATCCAACTTCTCTTCAGGTTTTTCTTTCTCCTCCAATGTTAGACTTAACATAACTTCGATATCTAGAAGAATAGTGAAACATGAAAAAATTCTTAAATGAATTTCAAATAGAAGCATATAAAAAAATTAAGCCATGCTCACAATAACTTTTTAAAAACCAAATCTTAGAAATGTTTTCTAACATTATTCTTTGGTGAATATTTGTCAATAAGGAGCAAGCATCTTGAGTTTATGATTTCAGAAGAAATTTTTATGAAACTTAAACAAACATACTCATCAACAAAAAGAAACAGGAATAAGTAGGAGAAATATGAATAAATGTCTGAGAACAGTCCTGCAAAAAAAAAATCTTTTAAAAATCCCTTTGCTGTAAATTTTTCCGTAAAGTTTTATCCTTTTATGACACTCAGCCATTTTTAATACTACATGTATTTTAGAAATTAAAAAGATTAGCCTTAAAATGTTCTACTGCACATTGGTGTAGAGCTAATAATTTAAAGATAACCCAAATATCATCAGCAGGAGGCTTGTGTATCCATAATATGGAAAATCATGCAAGTATTAAAGAAATGTCATACTTGCTTATTTTTGTTTAAAAAGTATAATATATATTGTATGTGTACAGACATACATGTTATTGATTATATAAATATATGTTTTTAACAGTATAGAAAAATGTTTGGAATGATGCATATCAAACTGATATAAATGGCTACCACAAGGAAGATGGAAAATGCTATTTTTTCTTCATTTACTTTTTTAGTAGTTTTTTGACTACCAATACTGTTAAGATACTGAAATGATACATTAAACTTATAACTTACAAAAACTAATAAATCAAGCGATTTCAGGGGAGGAGGCCTTGCAAATAACTAGAAAGAGGACTAAGTTAAAAATAAAACAATTTTTTTAAATAGCCTAAGTATATGACTGACATACTTTTTTCCAGCATTGGTGTAGAATCATAATCTTGAGGCCATATCTAGCCATATACATCACTACCACTTTCCCAAGCTAGCATTTTATTCAGACCAGTTCATGAATGGGTATTAGGACATTTCATATAATCTCTTTGTGCATTCTATTTTTTGTGTAAAATTGGTTTAAAAGGTAAAACATGAACAAGTATGTCCAAAAACTAATTAGTGTTTGGTTGCCTTGCTGGGTCACAATACCTACAAGTAAGTAAAAGAAGCACTTCATCTTCTCCAAAGGAGGAAAGAGCAGATATTATTAAAGTAAGAAGCAGTTACCAAGTCTTCAAAACTTCTAAATGTTATTCTCAAATCAAACTAATCATTTTCCTCAGATACTTATTGAAAAATGAGCAATAATGCATTTAAATTTAAATTTTGAGTTGTTAAAAGAAATTTGAACCCTATTCACAGCTAACATCTTATTGAATGGAAAAAAGTGAAAAGCTTTCCTCTAAGGACAGGAACAAGACAAAGATGCTCACTCTGAGCACTCTTATTCAACATAGTACTGAAAGTCCTATCCAGAGTGTTCAGGCAAGAGAAAAAAATAAATGTCATTCAAATGAAATGGAGAAAGTCAAAGTATCCTTGTCTGCAGATAATATGATATTATATATAGAAAAACCTAAAGATTCTACCAAAAAGCTCTTAGAACTGATAAACAAATCTAGTAAAGTTGCAGGTACAAAATTAGTACACAAAAGTCAGAAGCAGTTTTATACATAAACAATGAACAAACTAAAAAAGAAAATCAAGAAGGCAATCCCAAAATAGTTATTAAAAATACCTAAGAATAGCTTTAAAAAATAAAAGTTACAAAAAAAAATAGCTAAGAATAAACTTAACCCAGGAGATAAAATATCTCTACAAGAAAAGCTGCAAAACACTGATGGAAGAACTTGAAAAGGATACAAATAAGTGAAAAGTTATCCTATGGTCATGGATCAGAGAAATTAATATTGTTAAGATGACAATACTAATCAAAACAATTTACAGATTCTATGAAATCCCTGCAAAATACCAATGATATTCTTTACAGAAATAGAAAAAAAAATTCTGAAATTTGAATGGAGCCACTAAAAGCCTCAATAGCTAAAGCAATCAGGAGCAAAGAGAACAAAGCTGGGGATATCACACTACAAGATTTCAAAATATACTACAAAGCTGTAGTAACTAAAACAGCATAGTAATGGCATAGAAACAGCTACATCAACCAATGGAACAGAATAAAACATAAAAATTAATCCACATATCTACAGACAACTGATTTTTGACAAATGTTCCATGAACACTCATTGAGGAAAAAGAATAGTCTCTTTATTAAATGGTGCTGGGAATATTGGATATCTGTATACAGAAGAATGAAACTGGGCCCTTGCCTTTCACCCTATACAAAAAAATCAACTCATAATGAATTGAAAATCGAAATGTAAAACTTGAAACAACAGAAATACTAAAAGAAAGCATAAGAGAAATGCTTCAAGACATGATTCTGAAAAAATTATTTTATGAATAAGACCAAAAGCATGGACAACAAAAGCAAAAATTAAACAAATGGGATTATATCAAACTAAAAAGCTCTATATAGCAAAATAAATAAACAAATAATGTGCTAAAGCAATCAACAAAGGGAAAAGACAAACTAAAGAATGGGAGAAATTATTTGCAAGCTATTCACCTGACAAGGACTTAATATACAGAATATACAAGGAAATAAATATCTAAAAACAAAAAAAGTTCAATTAAAAAATGAGCAAATGATCTGAGCATATATTTCCCAAAAGAAGGTATACAAATGGCCAACAAATATATAAAAAGGTACTCGATGTCACTAATCATCAGTGAGGTACCATATCACCCTAGCTAGAATGGCTATTAACAAAAAAACAAAAAAGAAACAAATATTGGCAGGGATGTGGAGAAAAGGGAGTGATTATATGCTATTGGTGGAATGCAAACTAATATAGCCATGATGGAAAATAGTATGGAGATTCTTCAAAAAGCTACAAATAAAACTCATTCACCAAGTCCACTGCTGGACATTTATCTCAAGGAAAGAAAACCAGCCAGGCTCGCTGATTCCGCCTGTAATTCCACGCTTTGAGAGGCTGAGGTGAGTGGATTGCCTGAGCCCGCGGGTTCGAGACCCACCTGGGCAGCTTGGCGAGACCTCATCTCTACAATAAATCAAAAAAATTAGCCGGGCATGGTAGCGCGCACCTGTAGTTCCAGCTACTTGGGAGGCGGAGGTGGAAGGATCACCGGAACCCAGTTGGTAGAGACTGCAGTGTCTGGGTGACAGAGTGAGACTCCAACAAAAAAAAAAAAAAAGAAAGAAAAGAAAAGAAAACCATTGTATCAAAGATACATCTGTACCCTCATATTTATTAAAGTACTATTCACAATAGTCAAGATAAGATATCAATGTAGATGTCCTAATAGCAGATGAATGGATTTTAAAATATGATATGGATGGAACTGGAAGACAATATATTAAGTAAAATCATCAGAAACAGAAAGTTAAACATCACACGCATAAGTGGAAGCTAAAAAAAGTTGATGTTATGTATGTAAAAAGTAGAACAGCAAATACTGAAGGCTGGGAAGGGTGGAAAGGAAGTGTAAGGGAGAAATTTCTTAAAGGATACAAAATTACGCTAGATAGAAAGAATAAGTTCTAGTGCTGTATAGCACTGTAGGATGACTATAGTTCACAGTAATATGTTATAGTGTTAAGTAGTTTAAAGGAGGATATTGAAATTCCTAACACAAAGAAACGATAAATGCTTGTGATTATGGATATGCTAATTACCCTGATCTGATCACTATGCATTATGTGTATTAAGATATTACTACTTACTCCATGAATATGTAACATTATTATTTGTCAGTTTTAAAAAAAAGATGTTCCAAAGACAGAAAAAAGGTGCACATCTAAAGAACTATTGGGAACAATTTTTTATTTTATTCAGAGCCTCAGATCTCTCTAATGTCTCTACTATAGTTTAGTTCATGTATTCTATAAAATAAAATCATCATCAATTTGGCTTCCAAAATAAATGAACCGTAGTACAGTAGTCCACCTTTATTCGCAATTTTGCTTTCTGTGGTTTCAGTTACCACTGTTAACCATAGTCTCATTAAATATTCCAAAAAAAATACGATTCATGTTTTAAATTGCACACTGTTCTGAGTGGCATGATGAAATCTCACACGTTCTGCTCTGACACATTCAGAACATAAATCATCCCTTTTCCAGCATATTCTCGCCATAAACATTAGCTGCCCATTAGTCACTTAGTAGCTTCTCAGTTATCAGAAAAAAATAATGTAGGATCTGTAGAATTCAGGTATCCACTGGGGGGTCTTGGAACATGTCCCCAACAGGTAAGGGGGGACTACCATACTCATTTGACGACTTATAGGATATGAATAATAATTCTGACTTAAAATTCAGCCTGTTTGGGGTTTGAATCCTAAACTCACCACTGTCCATATCATCTTGGGTAAATTACTTCTCTGTATTTCAGTTTTCTCAAATGTAAAATGGAGGTAATATATTAAGTTCTATAGGATTTTAGTGATAGTTAAATGAGATAATCCATATAAGTTCCAAATTAGCACACTTTAGCAAACAGTAAGTTTTCAAAACCACCAGCTGTTGTTATTGCTAGAAGTGATAAAAGTAATTTAACACTTTAGTAAAAATTTAGAGTTGAAAATAATAAAAATCTTAATAATTAGAAGCAAATCATTATTATTAATAATAACTTTGAGTGATGGCATGTTTGGAAACCTAGCTTTTTCTAACCAGAAATTTTATTCTGAATATAAGATATGGTTGATGTTTTATATATCAAAATGAACTCCACTTGGATTTTACTAATTGCGTAAGTGATCATTAGGGCTAAGATGCATGCAATCTGTTATTAAATTGACACCATATCAGTTCTGATTTTCAACACTAAATTTAAGCAAGTTGTCATTTAGGCATATTCTAATTGACATATGGTTGATTCTTTTCTGAAGAATATTCATTCAAATGCGAGAAAAATTATTATTCAGTTCCTGAAACTTTTAGCATTTCAGCGTGGCACTTTAATGGCTAATCTTCCTTTAAAATGTCTGACAAATATTGTAAGATGACACTGTCATGACCAGTGAATGTGAAACCTTAGGTTATGTGGAGAAACATGTGACTGAGCACCCTCAACATATAATTGTGAAACCCCATCAGAACAGTGGGTAGCACATTATTCAGCAAATACAGGAGACAAAAATGAGCAGTCTCAACTTTTATGAGGTTTTTAATACTGTAAATGAATTGAATGGACCATGAAACTGATAACAAAATATGTAGGTTGTCATGTTTATCTCAGGTGACATAGATCACAATTCTTCAAATCTGTAGGCAAAGATCAAGCATCTCTATATTGATAATAGGCTGGTATGTTCTGGTCCTCTTTCTGCCTCTACCACCTTCAACTCCTACTTAGTACTAAATTTTGCTGGCATTTTCAAAAAGATAACAGATTTTATGCATGTTTCTTTTCTTATTTGGTGGAATCATTTCCTATTTTGACAATTCGAGAAGTAAACCATGATGTGACCCATTTCCCTGAAATCAAGGCCTCCATTTTGCATAACACAATGAAATTTTTAAACAGGAAAAGGAAAAGGAAGAATTTAATTAGTGGGGAAGTTAGAAAATATACTTTAAAGAATATCCAGGAAAGGAATAAGGATATTTGACATCCTCTAGAGATCTTTTCTATATAACTAATGCATATGAGAAATGCAGATGTTACCAATGAAAAGTGCAAGCCAAAACACTCCACACGTATGCACCAAAATCAGAGAATGGCTCCCAGGGACCAGGACATTCTCCTGACAGGAGAGGTCTCTAGAAGTCCAACAAGTGTTGATAATCCTTCAGTATAAAGAATAAGATGTTAGGTTTTGAAATACACACTTAGGGGTTTGGTTTCTCTTAAGGAAGGGTCAAGGATAATGTTAGGACCCTGGAAGGAGCCCAGATCTATAACTGAGTAGACCCAGATTTTTTTTGATAATTGAATCTATCCAATTTACATTGAGATTCTATAGTCTTGATATGGCAAGAACCCAGGAAATACAAGATTTTTAGACCACCGCAGACCCTAGTTTGATTCTGCACTAACCTTTTACAGGATCAAAAAAACATGGGTCTTGTGATTGCTTTCTTGATATTTGCTCAATTTTCAACAGTAAGTGTAAAAGACATGGATGACCACAATACAATTATCCTTGATAGACATTCTCTCATACAAATTGTTTCCAACGGCAAAGGGTAAAAGGCATAACATAATGTCCAGAATTTCAGAAACTGAGCATCTAAGTATGGAAAAGCAAACTCTGAATATGTAATGAAAAAGCATTGTCTTCAAATTTAATGATGAGTTTTATAAGTTATGGAAAACACTAAGGAAAGTAAAAAGAATCTATTAAACTTACTTGTGTTTCTTTTTTTATATAAGTGGAAAATAAAAAATTATTAAACTGGTATATTTACGTAAAATATATAAAGCATGCAAGTTTAAAAGGGACTTAATACTATTGACAACTTCCTTCTCTAATGTCAAAAAACTATCTCCTTTGCACACACCCAGAAAAACTGTCTTTCTTAGCCGAGAAACAATTAAGAACTCAAACTGTTTAAACATAAATACCTAAAAACTATTATTATTCTATTTGTATTATTTATCAATCAATATTCCATAGTATTTTCAAAATACCCTTGGAAATAACCAAATGGACCGAGACCAGTCATTTCTAAAATAGAAGCAGGTAAGCTAATACTTAATCGTGCCAATTTCCATGGCTATGAAATGACTATTTGTTGAATGTCTTCTTATAGCAGACATTGTTACAGGCACCTAAAAGAATTATTTCATTTTATACTCAAAATTGAGACATTTAATAGCTTGTCAGAGGACAACACTCTCGGGTCCCCTTCCACTGTGGGAGCTTTTCTGTCCTCCCAATAAATCCTGCTTTCTAAAAATAAAAACATTAAAAAAAAACTTGTCAGAAATTATATAGCTAGTATGCAACAGAGCCCAGATTCAAATCCAAATTAATTCTACTCTAAAACCCATGCCCCTTCTCCTAAATTTTTTTTGCCTTCTAAGGTAACTTATTTAACAAATGCTGAAGGAACTAGTTCCTTTTTTGTCTACATGTTTATAGCATCTTCAAGATAATTAGAACCTCCAGTGCCTGTTACTAAGAGTAACTCAAAAAATATTTTTTGACTGAATGACTGATCAACTAACTCTGCCACAACCAGCCAGATCATCTCTCAACTTAAAATATGTATATTTTAATATAAACTATTTTATATTTATATTCTATTTTAAACAAAAAGATATAATGTGGTTTAAAATAGTCTTATTTGATAGTCAGCTTATTTCAATGTTTCACGGTTATTTTCAGGGTTTTTAAAAAATGAACAGCTAATACTTTATACAATAAAATTTCAAAATAACAAATGAAACCTGTCAGTTTAGCATGGATGGAAATAGTGAAACCATTTCTTTAAGTATTACAAACAAAATTTTTTTAAAAAACAAGAAAGAGTTGGATAGATGAAAACATTTCTTAGAAATATGAAATTAACATTTAGCTCTTTTTTCTAATAAAATACAATTTAACTCATATATGCTTTCATTTTGATTAATAAAACTATTTGTACTTCAAAGATTGTGAAAAAGACTATTTTCTGAATGTGTTTTAACCTTGTTGGTGATATAGATCTCTGATGATCTACAATGAGTAGAAAGATAAATTTTGAATTCAATGATCTCACTGAATGATACACTAATATAGTCAAGATGTTGAAAGGTCAACTACAAGGGTTTAGTTGTAGTTGACATTTCAACATCATGTGCTGAGCCACCTAATATCAACCATTTTTTTGAAGTTCACAAAATTTCTCACCTCTTTTAAAAACAAATCTACCACAGGGATAGAACATCATAAATAAAACCAGCTGACCTGTTGTAAACCTTAAAAAGATAAATATTGTTCAATGATTCACTTCTAAGTAAACAATTTGAAAAGTGCTCCGTATATTTCAGCCATTACATGCTACATTATGCCATACCTCAGAAGTGGTCAATGTAGAACAAGTGACAGAAAAAACTCTCTTGTCAAACATGGCAGTGTGCCATTAGGGAGGCATAAACTAAATATCCACCCAGATCTTTCTTCAAAGGGAGACTGTATTGTAAGATGAAGATCTCTGCATGCACTCACCCTTAAAGTATGCTCAGATATCCTCCTGGAAGTTGCCCTAACTACTCATTCCCACCCATTCCTTCATGCAAAATAATCACTCTCTTTTCTCTAACACCGAAGACTCTACCAGGGCACTGTTTCATGTTGTAAGTTGTTTTTTTTTGTTGTTGTTTTTTTCCTGAACTGTGCCATTTTTGACTGGCAAAAGGATATCTTGATCATCATTCATTATTTAAAGACGAAGTTTTCTTGTTAGCATTTTCTTCTTCAAATTAAATATATACACGACTTCTTATCATTCCCTATGTAAAAGTTTTCCAGGTTCCATAAACAACCTGGTCACTGTCCCCTGGGTGATCTTTGCTTAGTAAATATCCCCATGGCTCAGAAATAACACTCAACATTGCAGTCAAATCTGCATGTCTGAAGCTGACCTATAGAGCTTTCCAGAGTTTATTCATTGTGAACACTTGTATGCCAAACCAACATATAACATGTTTCCCTAAACAACTAAACATATGGGATAGCATATAAAATAGGTAAGGTCAGTCAACAGGAACATATTAAGAAGTAGCAATCTACAGGTACTGCGCTTAAAACTGGGGATCCTGCCATAGTCACCCCCAAAAGCCATTTCTTGTGTAACTTCCTAGCATGTATTAACACATGTGTTACACATAAATGGGGAGTTCCTAAACAAATACTTTTGGATCACTCTGGGTTATATCATTATTAATAGACTTCTTATGACCTTTTGCAGCTCCTAATACGCAAATATAAATTGTGACTTTCCAAGACTGAGAATATAATATGCAATGTTTCCTAAACTTATTTGATCATACCATACCATTTTCATAGTGCATCCTGAAGAAGCCTCTCCTGAGAATACTTTGTACAATGCCTTCTATAATGTATAGATACATAAACAGATCATTGTGGTCTAAGGAAAATAAGAGCTATGGCAGCATCCCAAGGCAGGATACAAGTACAGAGGAAGGTTTTGACCTCCCTCATTAGGCACAGATGTTGTTAATGGCATCCTAGAATAGTGAATCTCAATTTACTTTGGCAGATGAATCAGAGAAATCATTATCTATCAAAGCTACAGTCTTACAAAATTTATATTTCTTAAATAATAAGACTTGAATGACAAAACTAATCCTTGATCTATGAGCTACACAATAATTACCGTGTTAGCAGACTTGAAAACATGAATCTCCCCATTAATCTCCTTTTATATCTCTATAAAACCTCTTAAATGACCAGGTGCACTGTCAATGAGCAGTAATATTTTTAAAGGCCTTTTTTGTTAGCAGCAGTTCTCAACAGAGGGCTTAAAATATTCAGTAAACCATGCTGTAAACAGATGTGCTCTCATCCAGGCTCATCTGTTCCATTTAGAGAGCACAAGGAGAGTAGATTTGGTATAATTAAGAGTCCTGGGATTTTTGGAATAGTAAGTAAGCACTGGCTTCAACTTAAAGTTACTACATTAGCCCCTCACAAGAAAATTAGACTGTCCATTGAAGTTAGGCATTGACATCTCCTCTCTAGCTATGAACGTGCAAGATAGTATCTTCTTCCAACAGAAGATTGTTTTGTCTGCATTAAAAACTGTTGTTTAATGTAGCCACCTTCATCAGTGACGTTAGCTAGATCTTCTGGTGCAGCTTCCACATCAGCACTTGCTGCTGTTTTACCTTGTATTTCTTTCATTCTTTTTTTTTTTTTTTTTTTTTTTTTTTAGAGACAGCATCTCACTTTGTCATCCAGGCTAGGGTAAAGTGGCATGACCATAGCTCACTGCAGGCTTAAACTTCTGGTCTCATCGGATGCTCCTGCCTCAGTTTCCTGAGTATCTGTGACTACTGGTGCATGCCATCATGCCTGGCATTTCACATTGCACTTTTATGACTTAATCTGTAACCTCTCCTGTAATGGTGATATAAAAAAAGACTAACATAGCATAACTGACTCCATTTTATGGTAAAAAGGGGGCCTTTGCACAGGCCAGAATAATTTTAGAACACAGAAAGATAACATAGGAACAACAAGTATACAGCTACTAACTCTGTAGGGGAAGTATACAAACTATGTTTTGCTAAAGATTAGAAGGAACAAGGAAACCTTTAATCAAGAACAGAGAGCTTTCACAACTTTTCCTGGACCCCTGACAGCATCCAGACATCTGTGTTTGTCAGCCATCTCTTAAAATTGGTCTTCTCCTTTTTCCCTATACCTTAGTAAACCGAACAAAGCATACACAGCACTAAGATTGTTCTTTAGGACATTCGCCTGCCATCTTCTCAGTTTGCTGGCACTCCTAAATAAAGCCACTCTCCTTGTTCTAGCTCATTGTTCTTTGACTTATTGGCTGTCATGCGGTGAGCAGAATGAGTTTGGAGTTGGCTACACTACTAAGTCAGAACGTCTGCTAACTTCCACATTTTTTTGCAGCTTTCTCACCTCTCTCAGTCTTCATAGAATGGAATAGAATTAGGGCCCTGCTCTGGGCTAGGATTTGAATTAAGGGAATGTTGTGGCTGGCCTGATCTTCTTTCCAGACCACTCAAACTTTCTCCACATCAGCAGTACGGCTGTTTTGCTTTCTTGGTGTGTTCAGTAATGCAGCACATCTAATTTCCTTCAAGAACTTTTCCTTTGCATTCAAAACTTGGCTAGCTTTTGATTTACAATGAGAGAACTGCAACTCTTTCTTTGACTGGAATACTTACAGGTCATTATAGCATTATTAAATGCCCAAATTTTAATATTGTTGTATCTCAAGAAGAGGGAAGCCTGGGGAGAGAGAGAGATGGGAAAGGCCTGACTGGTGAAACAGTCAGAACATACACATTTTCAGTAAAGTTTGCTGTTTTATATGGGTACAGTTTGTAGTGCCCCAAAACAACTGCAATAGTAACATCAAAGATCACTGATAACAGATCACCATACCAGATCAAGTAATAATAAGCACGTTTTATTTTTATTTTTTTATTTTTATTTTTGTTTGAGTTGGAGTCTCCCTCTGTCACCCAGACTGAAGTGCAGTGGCTGCTCCCTCGACCTGCTGGGCTTCAGCGATCCTTCTGCCTCAGCCTTCCACGTAGCTGGAACTACAGGCGCACGCTACCACACCCGGCTAATTTTTTTGATTTATTGTAGAGATGAGGTCTCACCAAGTTGCCCAGGCGGGTCTCGAACCCACGGGCTCAGGCAATCAATTCACCTCAGCCTCCCAAGGCACAGGATTACAGGCTGAACCACCGAGCCTGGCTTAAGAAAGTTTTAAATATTATAAGAATTACCCAAATGTAATACAGAGGCAAAATGTATTTAAGAACATGCTGTTCTTAAAAAATGGCACCAATAGACTTGCTCAGTGCAGGGTTGCCACACACCTTTGATCTGTAAAAAATACACTATTTTAAAAGTGTAATAAAACCAAGCACAAAGCCTGTACAAAGTCAAAATAAAGACAGTGCAAAAAAAAAAAAATAACTACAAAACCTAAAGAACTCACCAAAAATCATGACCAAGAAGAATAAAAATCAAACAGAAAAAAAGTAGATTGCATAATACATTAAATCATATCATGAAAAAAACAGGTGGTAGTGACACATGAGTAGACAGATCAATGAACAGATCAGTAAATTCAGAAACTGATCTCAAGTCAGTGTGAAAAAGAAGGACTATTTAATAAATGATGTTAAAACAACTTGATAAAAATCCAAAAAATTTTTAAGTCAAATCCATACTTCACACCATACACCAAGATAAATGTCAAATAGAGCAAAAGATTTAAATGTTGTCCAACAATGCTAAACAAAACTTAATAATTTGTACTCCGATCATTTGCCATCTATGAGAATATTTGATCTTTTAGTACTTGATATGATCTAAGTTTTTAATTTTGGCAAATCAAATGAGTAGAAGCATGACATCTTGTTTTAAGTTTGCATTTTGCTTATTACTGCAATTGAAACATATTTTAATGTATTTATTGATTATCTGGATTTCCTCTTTTTTGAATTTGGCTGTTTAAATCTTTCTCTAATTCTTTTATTTGGTTGTCTGTCTTTTTTATATTGATTATTTTAGGATTTCATTTTACTTTCCAGAAAACAACCTATTGTTTGTGTTATGTGAGGCAATTATTTTTTCCATATCATTGTTTATTTTTAAATTTTGTATATGGTATCTTCTGAGGTACACCTGTTTTGTAATTTTGATGGAATAAAACAGTCATCCTTTTCCTTTGTGATTTTTGCATTTTTGTGTTTTGTTGAAGAGGAATTTTGACCCTGAGGTCATAAAGAAACTTTTATTTCCTTATGAAGAAGGAGAAGAAGAAAGGAGGGGAAGAAAAAAATATTTAATTGTTATAGTATACATTTGGTTCTTATAGTATAGCAAAGCATACTATAAGTAAAATCAAAGATAAATGACAATCTAAGAATATTTGTAATATATATCACAGATCAATCTTCAAAATGTAAAACAACACAAAAAGTAACAAGAAGATATAGCAACACAATAGATAATTGTCAAAATACATTAATAAACAGTTGACAGAAAAAGGAAATACAAAAGACCTTTAATTTCACAATAAAAGCAATACTAACTTAAAATAAGCTACAAGTTTATGTTTCACCTGGCAGATTAACCAAAAAAACCTTAAATTTTGGCAATAGTCTATTGACGAGACAATGTTTGTATACTTTCAATTATTGCTGATGAGAATGTAAATTGGCACAATGCCTATAAATGGCAATTGGGACATTTTTTATCACAAATGTATATAAATGTTTGCTCAGCAGTTCCAGTTCTGAAAACGTATGCTATACTTATGCATTGCAGCATTGGTTGTTAGAACAAAGGACTGGAATGTTCTAAATTATCAAGAGGGATCTGATTAGAAAAATTATATCTATTCAATAGCATACTATGCAGCTGAAATAAAGAATGAGGATGCTTTCTACATATTGATTTATACAGATCTGTGTGTTTTTGTTTTGAGGTCTTTTAATAAAAATTGCATATATTTAAGAGGTACAATGTGATGTTTTGATATACACTGTGAGCTTTAATTAAGTCAAACTAATTACTATATCAATCTTTTCATATAATTGCTTTGTGTGTATGTTGAGAACGCTTAAGATCTACTCCTTTGGCAAATTTCAAGTATACAATACAGTATTGTTAACTACCATCACCATGCTGTATATTGCAACATTATCTACAATAGCCAAGATATGGAAACAACCCAAACCTGTCATCAGATGAACGAAGAATTGCATATATTGGAAGAACCAAAAAACCTGAAATTTATTTATTAAAAAATGTATATTTATTCTTACATATTTAAACTTCAGTCACCTTCAAAGTACTCTCCATTTGATGCAATATACCTATACAGATGCCTTTTCCAAGGCTCAAAACTATTTCTGAACTTGTCAATTTTGATGCCTTTGAGTGCTTTTGCCATTTTTTTTTAACCTCTTTCACATCAGCAAAACGTTTCTCTTCAAGGACTTTTTTCATTGGAGAAACAGAAAAACAGTTGCTCAGGGTGAGATGGGGTGAATAAGGAGGGTGGGGCAAAGGGGTCATGCCATTTTTGGTCAAAAACTGCTAAACATTCAGCTTGATGTGGGCGGGTGTGCTTGTAAATCACCCATCATGAAACAGGCAAATGCACTGATCTTCAAAAAAATTCACTGAAGTGAACACAGCTTCTCACAACAATGTTAGCTGGTACACTGAGGCTGATGGTCCCTAGAACATTTACTTACCAAGGGAAGCCTGTACTACAAGGGATCCACTCTCCAAAAGATAATTCTAGGTTTTCTGGGATTCCACCTTGTGTGTGTATAAAAGAATATTATTCAACCTTTGAAAAGAAAGATAGCCTACAGTTTGCAACAACATGGATGAACCCAAAGAACATTATGCTAAGTAAATTAAGCCAGACACAAAGAAAAATACTGCATGATCTCACTTATATGTGGAAGCTAAAAACTCAAATTCATAGAAGCAGAGAGTTGAATGGTGGTTACCTGAAATAGAGAAGTGAGTGAAATGTGGAGACATTGGCCAAAGGGTACTGAGTTTCAATCAGGTGGTATGAATAAACTCTGGAGATTCAACGTACAGTATGGTGACTGCAGTTAATAATACTATTGCATATATGGAACGTGTATTTTTAATTTAACAAAACAAGTTTTTAAAAAATGGGGTAGGAGACAAAGTTTTGTGTAAAGTAAGGACAGATAAAAATATATAATTGTATTGGTTTGTATTTGCCTAGAGGAATTCTTGGAGAATACAAAATTAGTTCACTGCAGCGGTTACCTGTGTGTGAACAGTGGGGGGTGGAAGGAAATAAGGAAAATAAGTAAATAAGTAAATAAAAAAGTAAATAAGGAAAAAGAGAACAGTGGAAGAGAGACTTTGCAGGCAACATATTTACATGTTTGTGTTTTAACTTTTGAAACATGATTGCATTGACTAGTCAATAGATTGACTAAAATCAATACTATGAATTTAGCTCAAAAAATAGAAGACAAACAATGAAGGTGATACCTTTGGCTATCCTTCTCCCTGTCTCAGAGTTTGAAAAGTTACACTTTTAGAGATTCTGTGGGGAAGTGGTGCTCCTGATTAAAGTTCTAGTTTGCGGCTATTTTTATGTGCCAAACAAATTAAGTTTCCTGAGATATTTCAGGATGAGAATTATAAATTCAAAAATGCTTTTTCTAAAAGATGAGGGATGAAACAATTTATGATAAGCCGAAGCAGTGAAGATATTCCACGCAATACAAAAATGTCAGCTTCAAAATTAATCTGAAGATGCCATATAAAAGGAAAAAAAAACAAGTTTACCATTAAATGATCAGCTGACAACATGAAGCAGAATATAGTGAAATGCATAACATTTTATTATCACATCTATTTCTTGCAATTCAGAAAAACCATAAAGAATATCTTCTAAATCTGTAACTTAATGCATAACACTATAACACATTTCAAAATAAGTTTTAAATGAGTCAGCCTTATAAGACTGAGTGACATTTTGTCACAGATTTAAAGGAAAATGCTCCTTCTGTTAAGATCTCATAATATATATAATAAAGAAACACAGAATAAGGTTAGACAAATTTGAGAATTTTGTTATCATTTTAACATCAGGGTGTTAATTCATATGTAACCACAGATATTTGAACTCTTTCTTCCATTATATCAGATGACAGAAAAGGTGCCTCAAAATTTTCTTATTTTTTCAGGTAAATTAAACAATGTCAGATCATTGAGTGATGTGCTTATCATTATAGCATCTCAGTGTTCAGGGTATCACAGACTAAAACATCATTTGTAATGGTGTGAAAATAAAATACTTTAACATTGAAAGGATTTATTTCCTTGAAAGGATTTACTTTTACAGTTACTCTTTCTTCTATTGGACTAGTTGGCTTATGGGTCTTTTCCGTGGACAAAGATTCTGAAAAAATAAGTGTCACTTTAAGCACAGCAAAGGTAAAGAAACAAAGGGAACATTTACAGTGGATAGACTGGTGGGGACAGATGTCTCTCAGGAACAATCTTGTGTTTGTTAGTTCACCTGCAATTTTAAGGGCTAAATCTTGATTGCTCTTACAAAAGAGCATAGATGATGTACAGGAAGGAATGACCACAGGATGGGGCCAAAGGCGAGGACAGTTGAAACTCAGTGAGCTGCAAGAACATTAAAAAGTTGAGATTTTCTAGGGTTTAGGTAAAAACAGAAAAGGAAAAGGACATTCTCAAGACATTGCACTGCAGATCCTATAGAAATGATTTGATTGAGTCTCTATTAACTTCTTTTAAAATTTGGCATGTTTACATATTTTGAAGTGCTTAATTTTAGCAGATGAGGAAGTTCAGCAGGAAGGCCTGGTCCCTGGCAACCCCCTCAGCACAGGTCCTACTCCAAAGTAGTTCTTGGCCTTGAAGGCTCTGTAGCTCTACCCAAGGCAAAAAGGTTGGATATCAACTTGGACAGAATGAAAGAAGCAGCATCATGAGTGGGAAAGGGTTATGGCCACCACCTCTGCTACCATATGAGCAGATATAGTTTGTGTGTAAGTGTCAAGAAAAACTAAAATTTAGATCATACATATTCTTCTAATATTTAAGTGCTTAAAAAATATTAACAGCCTGCATGAAACGATTTTGCAATCTATGTGCTATAAAAGCTAACTCTTACACAAAACTCCCTACATGCTAGAGGTTATTCTAAATATTTTATAAATATAAAACCTCATTTCATCTTTTCAATAACTATTTGAAGCACCCTTTTTTAATTTTTTTATCTTTTTTGAGTCAGGGTCCCACTTGTCTCCCAGGTTGGAGAGCAGTGGCACGATCAAAGCTCACCGCAGCCTCCACCTGCTGGGCTTAGGTGATCCTTTCTGCCTCAGCCTCCTGAATAACTAGAACCACAGTCACATAGTCATCAAGCCCAGATAATTATTTGTTAATCTCCATTTTTAAGATGAGTAAAGGCACAGAGAGGCCTATAGCTTGTCCAAGGTCACACAGCTGGCAAGTGGCAGAGGAAGGACTTAAACTTCTGTAGTAATTCTACTCCAGAGTTTACACCCTCAAACACTAAGATGTTCTTATAAGAAAATTTCCCCTTGAAAGAGCTGGGTGTAAATATTGTATTAATTATAAAACTAAATTACTTCTGACACTATGACTACTAATATATTTATGTAAACATTCTTCTAAAGTTATTTTTTAAATTTTGAGAAAATTATGAGCTACCACTATTTCTAAAAAACTCAATTTAAAAGAGAAGTTATTTTTGGAAAACCAAAGCTTATGATTTCTTGAATATTTTATAAGAGCAAAACATTTTGGAAAAAAAATTTTCAAGTTTCAGCTACCATTTCCCATTTTACTTTTTAATAACTTTTTCATTGAGAAATACTGAATCAAAACTAGAAGTAAACCTACATAATGACTTCTAAGTTTTATTAGAAGACTGAATTCACACTTTTAAAACACCTTTGTCAAAAATTGGTGGCTCACCCTATATTAGTTTAAATAGGAAAAGACCAAGGCGAGTGACGGTGTACCACTTATATGGAGAATGTAGACATGTTTGCTACACACTGTGTGGATCTACTATATTGTCTACCACTTATGTAGAGAATGTAGACATATTTGGTACATGCTGTGGCTCTACTAGAGACTGCGTATCACTTACGTGGAAGATGAAGACATGTTTGCTACAGGCCGTGTGGATCCACTAATTTAATGTCAAATAACTTATGTAGAGAATGTAGACATGTTTGGTATATGCTGTGGGGATCTACTAGAGGCTGCATATCACTTACGTGGAAAATGTAGACATGTTTGGTACATGACATGCAGATCTATTAGACTGCATATCACTTATGTGGAGAATGTAGACATGTTTGGTACGTTGCTGTGGGGACCTACTAGACTGTGTATCACTTATGTGGAGAACATAGATGTGTTGGTAGGTGCCATGTGGATCCACCAGCAAGGATCTGCCTCACTCTGTGAGGAAGGACCTTCAACTTATTTCTGTTTCACCTGGGAAGTTTGGTAGCTACTTTGAGAAAAGGAATTTCCAGATTATCCTCTAAGGAGAGTTTAATGTCAAGTTTTCTTAAACTTGGCACCCAAAGCCACCAAGTCAGACTTCAACAATTCTGAGAGTAGCTATCAACATCTGGGCATTTTCCTGTCACTCCCATATCACTAAAGCATAAAGATCATTATCTCAAATGTGTTTATTGTAAAGTTTAGGTAATACAGCAAAAAACTATATATTAATAGCATCTTGCCTCAGTCAGAGACATATTTAACTGAGTACCAAAACTATTTGAGTGTATTATTCTTAGTGTAAAATGACAATGGCTCATATAATTATGGGATAAGAATTGTTATTGCTGAAATAAATTTATAGAAAGTCCTGAGTAAATTCTATTTGTCCTTTCTTAATACTATACATGCCAGACTAGTCTCTGCATTTTGGAGTCAGAAATTTATTTGTGTGCTGCTGTGTAAGGTAATGCAGTACATATAACATATTTAACATCCTCTGTCTGTCTCTCTCTACATAGAAATATACATATATTTCATACAAAAATGTCCACATGTTATATGGTCATGTTTTTCAAAGTGGGCTTATAGTGAACACTTTCCCCATTATTTATTTTCTGTCCTAGATGCTTTAAAATAGCCAAAAAATAAAATATCAGTATGTGATCTGGTTAATCCATAGAAGGGTAGACATCCATAGTAACCATAAATGAAAATTTTATGTAAAATATATGGATGATTACACTAAAAGTAGCAAAATTTCTTACTAGAAAGCCTTGATCTAACAGCTAAGTATATCATTAACATTCATGGAAGATGAGAATATACTCTCTGCTTTGCCAAAAATATGCAATACAAGTTGTCTTCTATAAAATAAATTTATATTTTAAAAAGCTACACTTCTGGAGTTTTGATTTACAATTGTGCTGGTGGTGAACCAGGAAATTAGACTGAGCACATTAATGAAGCTAAAGGATAGTAGTTCTCAGTCCAATAGTGATATGAAAGTAATACCCTACCAAAAGATTAAACCTAACTTCACTTAAGCTTCCAATATTCTAGAAGGTGGTTGCAACAGCTGCAGCAACAGTAATCATAGTAGTGATCATTTATTGAGCCCTAGTAAGTATGTGCTGCAAGCTTCATATGCAGTTGACAATTTGCAATGGAAGTAAGGCAGCATTTGTATAAAGAAAGATGACACCTGTCCACAGCTGTCCTTGTCACAACGGTCTCTGTGTCTTCTGCAATTCCTGGATGAATTTAAGTAGCTACAGTTGTATATTTTACACTATGGAAAACATTAAAATTGATGAAAAGACAAGTACAATGTGCTTAACTGACTCCTCCCCTTAAAAACTTAAACTTTGTATCATTTTTTAAATGGTTAAAAAAATAACAAGTTAACTTTGTATACAACATCAAAATTTTTATTTGGCTCAAGCCTCCACTAGAAAACCTGAAAAGAATCCAACCAGATAACACTGTCTTTCAGCACATGCAAGCCATGCTGTGACAAAGTGAAAATAAACAGTATTTGAAGGTCAATGCACCCAGGCTCACTGGTGATTTGAGAATGGTTAGCTTCTTGCCCTTGGGTGGTGTGTGCTGTTTTCAGAGGGTGGACTATTCACACTCCAATCACATAAGCCCATCCCATCATATCTACAGGCGTTACCCATGTCTTCGGAACATGTGTCCATACCTTTCAGAGATGTAATTTTAAGGAAGATACCTGAAAATTTCCTCCTATTAGAATGACCCACCATCAGGCTCAACTCCTCCTAAAGAAACCTCTCTTGTAAAGAGTCCAAACTTGGGTGGGAAACATCTATACACAGAAGTATGGACCTCCATACTTTATCTAGAAGTCTATTTTTTCACTATTAAAGCTCTAGCTGCTCCTAATATTGACCATGCCTCACCATCATCTCCTAATTAGACTTCTGACTCATTGCAGCTTCAAAATCCTCCTAATCCTTCTTAGAATAAGTGAGAGTGACCCCCTGCAGTACCACCATGAAAGGATGTCAAACCTTAATGTTTCTCACTAGCATAAGGTACAGGGAAGCATTATTAAACCCAAACACATGCACACAATAGAAAGTAATGCTCTGTGGCCGGTACGATGGCTCAAGCCTGTAGTCCCAGCACTTTGGGAGGCTGAGATGGATCACCTAAGTCCAGGAGGTTGAGGCTGTGGTGAGCTGTGATCATGCTACTGCATTCCAGTCTGGGCAACAGAGTAAGACCCTGACTCAAAAAAAAGGAAAAAATGAATGAATGAGCAAAAGAAAAGAATGCTCTACTTCAGAAGAATTCCTGCCCCCGCCCCCACCACACACAGTTTCAGCCAGCAAATAAGCTGGGCACATTTATTGTACAAAATGGTATATAATTGAGTCACCCCACTACTGCCTTCTCCTATGACCTGACCGGTGTCAGCACTGAAGAGTACATGAAAAGAAGTTTGAGAAAGTCTTTAAAAACTCAGTAGACTTTCAGGCCCTCAGCTGATTTTCTTCTAGTTAAGCTGGGTCCATGGACAGCACTGGGCAGGAAACCAGGCTTAGCGAGGTAGCACAGAGGTCTTAGATTAAGCAAACAAACCAGGGCTTTGCAGGGTGACAGAAAGGAAATGAGCAAAGTCACACCCTAAGCCCATCCTCCAGGCAGTCCAGAGTGCAGGAAACCAAACTAGGAGACCAGTGGCCCCCGGTAGTGAGAGTATGCTACTCAGGTGGTCAGAAGAAAGCTGAAGTTCGGTTCTATCCTTTACACCCATGAAGAGGTACTTTAATGACCAAAAGTTGTGCTCTCTGAAAATATAGGGAGCGCCTCCTTGCTTTTAAGCTAAAAGTGAAAATCACATATTCCTATACAGAAACTCTTTTTAGAATTAACAAGAATCTGATCTTACAAAGTATTTTCTTCTATGAACAAAGAAATCTATGGGTCATTGCTAACAGTACTGTTTATTTTAGAAAATGAAAAACTGAAAAACAACTTAAAGATTTAGCATTCTGTCCAAAATCTCCTTGTCACTTGGCAAGGATTAAACGCAAGCTTTTAGATATTAAGCAGTGTTTTCCTATTCTTAAAATGCAGACAGGCTTTTGCTGATCAAAAGGACCTTGATGGCATTTAAAACTAGAATGCTTCTTGAACACCAAATAATATCTAAACAATAAGGAAATTACATCTAATCAAAGCAATAAGGATATTGCAATCTAAATGTTGAATAAGGCAAAGAAATAGAATAATTTACAAACAAAAGTTAAATTATGGAATAAATATTTTAGCCACTTGGGAAAGATAGTTGATTGCTTTGTGTGTGTGTATGTATAGATATATATACATACACACGCACACACCGTCATGTACTACATAACAACATTTTAATCAACAATGGGCTATATATAAAATGGTGGTCCCATAAGATTATTATGAAGCTGAAAAATTCCCATCCCTGGGTGAAATCCTAGCTGTCATAATACTGTAATGCAACACATTACACATTACACATTATTCATGTGTTTGTGACGATGCTGGTGTAAACAAACCTATGTTGCCAGTCATATAAAGTGTAGCACAATTATGTATAGTACATAGTAACTTGATGACAATGAGCAACTGTTACAAGTTTATGTATTTACTATGCTATACTTTTTATTATTATTATTATTTTATTATTTTAGAGTGTATTATCTCTACTTATATAAAAAAAGTTAACTGCAAAACAAGCTCAGGTTCCTCAGAAGGTGTTCCAGAAGAAGGCTTGGTTATCACAGGAGACGACCGCTCTGTGTGTGTTTTTGACCTGGAAGACCTTCCAGTGGATATGGTGTGGAGGCAGAAAACAGTGATATTGATCATCTTGAGTCTGTGTAGGCCTAGAGTAACATGTGTGTTTGTGTCTTAGTTTTTACAAAAAAGTTTAAAAAGTAAAAAAAAAAAATTTTTAATGTTAAAAATAGAAAAAAGTGTATACAATAAGGATATAAAGAAAGAAAATATTTTTGTACAGTCATGAAATGTGTGTTTCAAGCTGTGTTATTGCAAAAATGCAAAAAAAATTTAAAAGTTCATAAGGTAAAAATGATATAGTATATGAATGTTAATTTATTCTTGAAGAAAAAAATTGTTTATAATGTTAGTGTGGTCCAAGTGTACAGTGTTTATAAAGTCTACAGTAGTGCACAGTGATGTTCTAAGTCTTCATATTCACCCAGAGCAATGTCCAGTCCTGTAAGTACCATTCACGGTAAGTGCCCTAGACAGGTATATCATTTTTTAAAAATCTTTAATGCCGTATTTTTACTGTACCTTTTCTATGCTTAGATATACAAATACTTCAGTGAATTACAACTGCCTACGGTATTCAATACAGTCACATGAGGTACATGTTTGTAGCCTAGGAGTAACAAGTTACACCACACAGCCTAGGTATGTAATAGACCATACTTTCTGGATTTGTGTAAGTACACCCTGTCATGTTCACACAGTGATGAAGTCGCCTAAGAGTGCATTTCTCAGAATATATCCCAATTGTTAAGTGATGCATGACTGTGTGTAATATATATACATATATATACAACATGTACAGACAGTCCCCAACTTAAAATTTTCAGACTTTACAGTGGTATGAAAACAATACACATTCAGTAAAAACCACACTTTGAGAGGCCATACAGTCATTGTTTTTCACTTTCAGTACAGTATTCAATAAATTACATGAGATATTCAACTCTTTATTATAAAACAGGATGAAATGGATGTTGGATGATTTTGCCCAACTGTATACTAATGTAAGTGTTCTGAACACATTTAAGGTAGGTTAAGATAAGCTATGATGTTCAGTAGGTGAGGGGTATTAAATGCATTTTCAATTTATGATAAATTTATCAGGATGTAGCCCCATATTATATTAAGGAGTGATTGTATATAGGATTGAGATAATGTTTCAGAAAAGAACACAGGAAGATCTAATTTAAGTGTAAGCAAAGGTGAAAAGCCAAGACACCTTCATTCCCAGAAACAACTTAATCCAAGGAAGCAAGATGAGAATGTGAATAATATATTTGAAGAGACAATGAATGAAATCAGTCTGGACAAAGTAGACTGCATATATCTGGGAGCAATGAAAAATAAATCTATATGGGTCAGGTGTCTCAGTCTTGTATACTTGGCCAAAAACCCTGAAATCAATAAGTCAAGAGGACATTATAGTTTCTGTTGCAGAGAGAGACACGTGAGCAGGATGTTTTAGGGCACTGTGCAGGTCGGGTTTGGAAAGGATGACAATTTATACTTATGACCTCTAAGGCAAAGTCTGTCATTCAGATATGTTGTCATAAGGATCTAGTCAATAATAGGACACTTGAAAAGAAAGGATAAATTTGAGAAACACTGAAAAAGGAGGAAACCCAAGTCCCTGACATATAGGAAAAGAAAGAATGAGATAACATATTATATAGGATTCCAACAATCCTTCATAAATAGAAAGGCTTACAGAATGTCACCAGAACACTATGGAGAGGTTGAGAAACGGGGCCTTGGGTAAGGGCAGGTGGGATGCTCTGCTTTATTTTTCATGTTTACGACAATTTAAAGAAATGACTGTATGCTCTCAACACTGTCCTAAATTGCTATTATTCCAGTTCTAAGGAGCTTTGAATGTAGTTTGACAAAAATGCAGTGTGGACTATTATAAGAAACAAAAAAAGAAAAACTAAATGTGAAAACAGTGATAATGAATAAAATGGTATTTTTATCACTGATGGAATTGAAAATAGAGGAATAACACAGGAAGTGGGGGCAGGGGACTAAGATGCCGCACATGGAAAGTGGGACACTGAATCTTGAGTTATGCGTTGGAAGATTAGGGCTAGAGAAGTAATGACTGAGGAGGTGCCGTTCACAGCAGGAATCTGCTGAGCCCAGGACAGGCTGGGATGGAGGCTGAGGAGGCTAAGAAACAAATGCAATACTGAGTGAGAAGAATAGGCAGTTGGGAAAACTTGCCTTAAAGGGAGATTTGCAACACACAGTCCCAGAGTTACTAACTGGCAGGTGAAATAAAGGCCACCTGACCACACTATTTCTCTTGCTTTCTAACATAAACATGCTTGCTCCATAGGGGTGGAGACCTTATCCGCACTCTCCACTCTATTTTTTAAAAATAGTAATTGTAATAAACACTTTCCCTTGAAAAAATTTTGAGTTTCTAATTTATTAATGAACTATTAATATACAAACAGGTAAAATTCTACTTTGCAATCTGCACTAATCTTCTCTGAAGGAGAGGAGGATAGGAATAGTGGTGGACAACAAAGTAATTTTAAAAATTTAAGCTACTTTGTGAACCAGCACAAACATGGAACTCTATGGGAAGGAAATGGAATGAGCATGTGCTTCATGGATGAAGACCATGAGGTCTGCAGAGCATGGAGAGAAGCTGCAGTACTAGTATCTCCAGCCTGACAATAGCTGGTAACCATGTGCTATTTACCAGAATGCACAAATAAACATTTTGAGTATGTAGAGTGCATCACAGTGTTTAGGTTAGAAAGTTCTTGAGTTCAAATCCTGGTTTCTCTGCTCATTGCTTCAAAGGCAAGAAAGTTACTTAATTACCCTATGTTTTAATGGTCTCATCTGTGAAATGGAGGTAATATTACTATCTACCTCATCTACTTGTTGTGAGGATTAAGACACAGTTTGTAAATCACTGAGCACACTGACCCGAAGCAAGAGCTTATTCAGTGCAATATAATTACTATTAAGAAAATTCCTTCCTCCTTTTTAAAATAAGGACTATTGGAAAATATCCAATATTTCTGAAATGTAGATGATATGTGTGGTAATGAACCCTTTGCTGATTGGATATCAGTCTAATTTCCTCTTTAATTCCCTTGAAAAGACATCTTTAGGCCTTATATATATTCAATATTTCCTTCAAACTATGAGTTGTTTGGCTATGATCTATTCCACAGGTTGAACTGAATGTCTGTCATATTCCAAGAATGAAAGCAGTAATATTGTTTCACTTTTGATACAATTTCACCATGTCACCAAAACGAAATCCTTGGTTAAAAAAATTAATTTAAAATTAAAAGTAATGGTTTAAAGAATGCAATATAAACGATGAAACTTTGTAATGGGTTAGTCAGTATCTCTTTCATTATCAAAATGCTAATTTACCTATTTAGATTTTTTAATGAGGCGTATGGAATTTCAAGTTACAACATCATAGCACTAACAGATTATCACAGTTCTATGTGTTCTGAACAAGCAGTAAGCTTGTATTGCACTGAGGAAATTTGCATATGTGGAGTACAAGTCACATAAATCCATAATTTAAGAAAGATCCAGACATTTATCAGTGCCCCCTTTTATCACTGCAACACTATGCTACTGTTTGCATGGGAAATTACCACCCACAAAACAGCAGGGAAAGCCCTTAGGCTATTTCCAACAAATATTCCGTTGAAAAAGCAATGAAACGTGAAGAATGTTGAGTATATACTGGAAAGCACAATGAAGGAATGAGCAAGTGTGGAAACGCGTGTACTCTGTTCTATTTCCTTATTAATTCCTGCCACTTATATTCCCCAAGAATTCTCTCCAACTTAATCATAAAACATACTCTGACCTTTAACAACTTGAATGGCTGACATGTTAACCTTCAATATTTTGCAAGATTCTTCTTTAAACACTTCCTCTGGAAAACATACAGCTCAAAGTGCTAAAATTGTCTCCTGTAATAACCACAACAGGATCGTAACAAACCCGCTTTTAAAAACCAAATAAAGTCTTCCGTGGGGGCGGTTCACCACTTCCCCTTTTTTAACATGCAGGAACTAATTTAGCTGAGAAGATAAAAGCAAGAACTGCCTACAGAGGTACAAGGAAACTAGATCCTAGAACATAAAATGCCTCAATAGCAGGGGGATCTGGACAGTTTTCTGTAAAAAGAGGCTTCTCTGACTTAGAAGGTAACAAATGGAATATAAGGACGCCGAAACTTGGTTGCATTTGTCTTGAAATAGACAGAAGAAGGGAGAAAGGCACCAAAAATTAGTTTCATTTATAACTATGTTTTTCCAGTTATACAATTTTATACCCATTTTCAATCTAATGTCAATATAAAGATGCTTAAGAATTCAAGACTGAGATGAAGGGCTACACTCAAACTACCAACACAATCAGAAGAGGAAAGAGCCCAGAGTTTGTGTCAAATGACCAAACTCTCTACTTTCTTTCGTAGAAAGAGTTAATGAAATACCAACTCTTCTATAAACTCTTTTCTCTTTCAGAAAGATGGTCATTTGATCCATTCCAGATAGGTCTAAACATGTATATAGGATATGGCTTTCTCACTAAAAGTCCCATAAGATACACTTAATTTATTGCTCATTTGTAACTTCCCAGCTTCATTTTTCTACTTGTTCAACTTGCTGGTTATCAACTAGATTATACATATGTGAGATATATTCTATGAACTCTGATAGATTATAAATGACAAGAGATTTGGGCACAAGCCTGGTTAGCTCAACATGTATATTTTTAATCAGTGTTCTAGTGTAATCAGTGTTCTGTAATCTTTAATAGAATGACAAGAATGGAGGGATATACAAATACATAAAGGGCAGATGCTAGCCGTCTTTCCTGGGCTCTTACTGAGAAGTTTTAGGAGACTATCTGTTGATAGTATATGTCTCATCAATTTTTATTTTTTCCAAATTATATGAGAGTCAAAAGCAATAAGTCTTATTATTCTTTAAATGCAAGAAAAAAATGTGGTCAAAACATGTCATTTCACCGGTATATATTTGAATAGAATTTGTTGACATTATTAACTCCTCTGTTACAGTCAGAAATTATTTTTGAAAGGTGAAAGTTAATTATCAAGCTAAGATAAAATGTATGCACAGGATTTGGTCACATGCAAGCACATAGACTTAGACAGAAATATGATGCCAATGATGTACATTTACAGAAATTTTCTTTCTTGAAACTCCATGTGTATCCAAAACCATGACTTTTAAGGACATCTAAATGTCATATATCATCCATAAAAATGCTTCTGTACTGGAAAGTTAAAAAATGAAGAAAAAAAATCCCACAATCAACTGGTTGTTTTACATAGCTAAATAGTAACTTCAACTATCCCATAATGATAAAAGGTGGTCGTAAGTTGTGGCCCCCACAATTTAAAGCATGACAAAATCAGACTATTTTATTTGGTCCTAACAATTTTAAATTGTCTTGAGTCCATTAATATCAATGGTAATGGGAAAAAATAGACAATGATTCTCCTTCCCCAGTCTCATCTCTTCCCCATTGTTGGAGAGAGACTTGTGGGGAAGTCAAGAACAATCAACTAGGGCATCTTTCAGGACTGTAGAAGGGACTGGCAGGAAGTGGTCTCTTTCTAACTCTGGTAAATCTAAGCAGAAAAAACCAATTTTGGCACAAAATACTCTGCACAAAAATTGGTCTTACTGATTTTTTAAATGACATCAAACTCTTTCCCTTTTCACATCCACAGCTTTGCCACATAAATCTGTAGATCTTACCATCAATATGGGAGAGCCTAGTTTCCCACCCCTCAAATCTGGGTTAGCCATGCAACTTGTATTACTCAATGGTACTTTAGCAAACGTGACACAGGAGGGGTTGAAAGTGCTTTGCACTTTAGGACATGCCTTCTGGTTGCTCTGGGAACTCTTCAGCTGCTACACAATAAGCCCTGCTGAATACATCAACTGGATGGTGAAAACAGGCTTGCTGGATGATGTGAACAGTTGTGCTGCTGATGAGAGCCAGGTAGCCCAGTTCATCTTATCACCCAGCTAACAAGGAACCAACTACCTGCCATGTGAATGGGACCATAATGGTCTGTGCCACCACTGAGCTACCAACTGCAGTAGACATGGGGTGACAATAAATAAGCTGTGATCAGGAGAAAAGTGACCAGATAATCCCAGCCCAAGTCACTGGCACAGAATCATAAACTATATCAACAGTTGTTGTTTTAAGCCACTCAATTAAATTTTGGTATAGTTTGTAATTCAGTAAAAGTCTATTAATGCAGTGACTCCCTGGGAAGGAAGTTAGGATTTGCTCAACATGGGTTTGGACTTTGCTGTTACTGAAAATTATTTTTTGTCTTTGGGATAAGTATGTGTATTTGACCTTAGCATTTTATAACTTAATAAATATGTCTGTAGTTCACATGAGCTCAAGTGTCCAAAAGAAAATTCAGCATGGAAAATGTATCCACCTTGGATCAAAGGATAAGAAAACCGGAGGCAACAATACAGGCTTAGGTTTCAGCTGTGCTTCTGATCATCTTAAGACCCTGAAAGCTCTTCTCCAGATGAATACCTCAGACCGGACAAGTATAGGAAGACAAAGTTGAACGTAGAGCAGTATTCCAGCCCACAGGATGGCAGTTCTTCGTGAGAGTGGTAGTTGAGGATGATCCCAGAAAAAGACAGCAAGAATCTCAGGGAAGTACAATCAATTAGAACTTGGAAAATTCTCATTAAATTCACCTATCAGAGTCAGGCATTGTGGCTTGTGTCTGTAGTTCCAGCTACTCAAGAGGCTGAGGCAGAAGGACCACTTGAGCCCAGGAGGTCAAGACTATAGTGAGCTATGATCATGCCACTGTATTCCAAACTGGGTGACAGGGTGCGACCCTGTCTCTTAAAAAAAAAACAAAAAACATAAAAAACTTCACTTTGTGAATTATTTAAGTACCTTCTCACCTTCTCTCTAGTACTCTAGGAAAAGTTCTAATTACAAAGTTTTAAACTTTTCCTCTTCTACTTTATGAAGGTAGAAGAAATTATTTTTAAACAGTTACAAATATACAATAAAACAAATTTTGTAGATTTTCCCAGGCCGCAACGGTGACCTTGAGAAGACTGTTAAGAGCCACTGTAAAATAATGTATGTCCCTGAAGAAGACTGAGGAGGGACAGCTAAACTTGACTTTCTTCTCCACCTCTCCTTCCCCCACCAGACAGTAGAGGAAGCTGACTTCTGAAAGAAGAAGGCACGACAATATCCGGGCTTCAATACCTAGAAATAGACAAAGGAGCCTGGGTGAAGAATTATTCAGAAGATTCTTAATAAATAAAATGTCTTTCAGGCACATTCTAGTTGCCTATCTTTTTCTCCCAAAATAATGACTTTAATAATTATTCCTGGTTGCAACATGGAGAGGTTAATGGAGATGAAATACTAAACCAGTATGTAGCTAATTTCATCTTATTTTGAACTACCTGAAGCCCTGTTTTCTTTCTAGTTGTATAGTTATGTTGTAACAGGTAATACACCTTCTGGTAGACTACAAGCCATTTCAAAGAATCATGTGCTAGCTGTTAATGAAAGGCTGGCACCCGGAACTACACTTTAGTTTGAGGAGTTTAATACTATTTTGATTTATTTTAATAAAGAGATTAGTAAATAAATTCCTGAATATTTACACAATCAGCAAATACCTAAATGAGATGAATTAAATTAATGAGAAAATAATTTTACTTCAAAAGTAAAGAGAAATATTGAGAGATTCTGGACATTGTAAGTACAATCTAGAAAAAAATTGAGGAACAAGGTAACTTGTTAGAATAAGTCTCAAGCAATACCCTTAGTCAAGGTGCCATTAGTTCAGAAAAGAAACACACAGACATCTAGCTTAATAGCTTATAGGATTATGAACTTTAATCACTTTAGTAAGAGAAAATCTACCTTTAAAAACAATTTTCAAATATTGCTCATTGTCCATTGAAAGACATTCATGTACATTTAATTTTCTACACTAAATACAATATTTCCAAGACACAGCAGAACTAAGAGGCACTAAGTTGTAAAACATTTTTTCAAACATATATATTAGGAAGGGTTCTGAAAATCCATGCCTCTAGATAATGGGGAAAGAATCAAAGTCTCAATCTTTATTCTGAATCTGAATTAAGTCACTTAAAAATACTTACATAGTAGTCATTTCAGGTTCCCTACAATAATAACAAAACTAAATTATCTTTTTTCAAACAGTTCATAAGCAAGATACTAGGAACTGATTGGTGCTAATCCGTTTTTCTGTCTTTCTAAAATTACAAAGTCTCAAACCTTCTGATTTTGTCCCGGTAAGATAAATTCAAAGACACAGTCTCTTGCCTTTGGCATTAATTTGAGAGATGACTTAGACATCTTTTCAAACATATATACCTTTCTAAAATGGCACAAAGCAGATTTAAACAGGTATAATTTCAAAGCTGAGCAAAAAAAAAAAAAAAAAGGTTCATACTAAAGATTGAACATCTAAAGAGATTTTTGGGTAAGTTCCCTTTGAAATTCTGTCCTTGAGAGAGATTTCCCTTTTCATCACTCATGAAGATTTTCATTTTGTCTTTGCTACTTTCACAGAGCATTCTGAAACTGTTTGTCCTCTTGTGGCCGTACTTTAACACTAGATCTAATAGCAGAAAACCACGTTTTTCTGCTTAAACATGAGCACAATCAGAATAAGTTCATTTTAGTTCTCTCCTGTTGTGGAAGTTCAGTCCAACTGTCCATAAACAAATTTCCAAGTTATCACTCCTATATTGAGATTCAAACAGTTCATCCGTCACAAAGACAGATTTGAAAATTATGTTCAACAATCTTTTAGAAGCCTATTCCATTTTGAATGACTGCAATTTGTTGGAACACCAAGCAGAAAAACTATACATGTTTGCATATACACAGGAAAATTACATAACCTGAAAATTCTATTTTACTGGCAATTTAATAACACATTACATCGCAATGTTACTGCCAAAACTACAAGGTGTAACCTTTTATAAATGCTGAATTTTACTAAAATAATGATCTTAGATAACAGCTTTAAAATTTTGAATAACACTAGCCATAGTCTAGCACCTAGCCCATTGCTATGTAAGTAAAAATCACAAAGTGGCCTTAATGAAATCATCTAAAGTTGCAGCAAAAGAGGGAAAAGGAAAGAAAAAAGAAGATAAGAAATAAGAAAATAGTAGTTAAAAAAAGAAAATTAAAAAATATCTCCTGGTTTAATGGTATAAAAACAGTACTGGGTTTCCAGCAGACTTCTCTGGAGTTAACATAGAACAAAGAAACAAAAATCTTTTATGTAGCAACATCTCTTAGATTGATGCTATGAAGTGAAAAGTAGAAGCCACATGAATATAAACCATAACACTGAGCAATCACAGACTCACAGACTGTCCTCCTATATTAAAAAGTATTTATTGAGTACACTATAGACTTGGAATCATCTCAAGAGATACCTGTGAAAGAGAAGATAATTTCAGGATGATTTATGATGAACGAATTCCAGTTAATAATGTGAGTTATTTTGGACAGGAAAATCATATAGAAAATATGTAGCATTAAAGAGTCAACAGAATCATCTACAGAAAAGATGCTCTGAAAAATCAGATTTTTACAGTTTGTGAGGTGGAAAAAAAGGATTTAAATTTTAAAAAACTTACCATTTACAACTGCTTGAAACTCAACTAAAAGGACTGGAATTTATGTAGAGTTCCCCAAAGAATATTTTGCTTCTACATTTCTCACATAAACAGCCTTCAAACATGTGTTCAGCAATGGAGTCACTTGCTCAAATGAAAAAGAAAAAGATTATCTCTGTTCCTGAGAGATGCCTTAGTATTGGATAATCCTCCAGTGTCAGACTATGTACATCCCTAAAATAAAATCCCTAATCAAATTATCCACCAGAAAATGGGAGAAAAAGAAGGACAGGGTGAAAATCAAGAGAGATGCTGGACATCTTGACTGTCATTGTGCCAGGTGTTCTTAAACATCTCTAGAGACAATCTAACCCAAGCCCACGTTCGATTCCTTGTCCCGCTCCTGCACTCCAGCCAATCACACCCAGGCCCAAATCCAAATCTTTGTTATCTCCTGAAATGGCAAAATCTCAGAAATCTTTCCTTCTCTTCTCCTCCTCTCTTGCCACACCACCCTTTCCTAATAGCTCTGTCCTTCTTGTCACTCTGCATTTCTACCTCATGGACACAACTATTTCCTCAAAGTCTAAGCTTCCCTGAGGCATCACTGTTATTCCTAACCTGCATGGATCTCATAAACCACCTAAACCAGTGCTTCCCCATCATTTGCCCGGCATGATAGGAAAAAAATAAAATTTTAATTATTGTTAAAATTTTTTGATTTTTAATGTAGGTTCAAAGGGCACATGTGTAGGTTTCTTATGTGAGTATATTGTGTGATGGTGAGGTTTGAGCTTCCATTGAGCCCTTCACCCATGTAGTGAATATGGTACCTAGCAGGTAGTTTTTCAACCCTTACTCCTTACTTCCCTTCCCTTTCTTGGGGTCTCCAGTGTCTGTAGTTCCATCTCTGTGCCTGTGTGTACTTGGTATTTAGCTCCTACTTATAAGAGAAAACACACTATTTGGTTTTCTGTTTCTGTGTTAATTCATTTAGAATAATAGCCTCCAGCTACATCCATGTTCCTGCGAAGAACATTATTTCATTCTTCTTTATGTCTGCATAGTATTTCATGTTGTATATGTACCACTTTTTTTTAATCCAGTCCACCATTTATGGGTGCCTAAGTTCATTCCATGTTTTTACTATTGTGGATACTGCTGTGATAAACATAAAAGTGCAGATTTATTTTGTTTGTAAAATGATTTATGCTCCTTTATGTGTACACCCAGTAGTGGGATTGCTGAGTTAAATGGTAAATCTATTTTTAGTTTTTTGAGAAATCTCCAAACTGCTTTCCACAGGGGCTGAACTTACATTCCCACCAATAGTAATTCGTGTTCCCTTTTCTCTACAACCTCATCAGTATCTGTTGATTTTTGACTAATTAGTAATGGTCATTTTGACTGGTGTGAGATGGTACCTCATTGTGGTTTTGATTTGTATTTCTTGGATAAGTGCTTGAGTGAACTAACTTATGCCATTGGGGATGACTAGCTTGAGAGTTCTGGCTCATCTTGTCATGTTCAGCCTTAGAAGGTTAAGAGGATCTTTATCTCAGTACCTCAGTGTGCTATAGTTACAGAAGACATTGTAAGTTTTTGAAGAGGAGAAATCTGAAAAACGCTGACTTAAATTACTTTCTGTGGCCAGGCGCCGTTGCTCATATCTGTAATCCTAGCACTTTGGGAGGCCGAGGCAGGAGGATTGCTTGAATTCAGAAGTCTGAGACCAGCCTGGGCAACATGATGAGATCTAGTCTCTACAATAGATCAAAAAATTAGCTGGGCATGGTGATGTGCACTTGTAGTCCCAGCTACTTGGAAGACTGAGGTGGAAGCATCACCGGAATCCAGTAGGTTGAGGTTGCAGTAACCATGATCATGCCATTGCACTCCAGCCTTGGCGATAGACTAAGACTGTAACTAAATATATATATTTGTATATATATTTATAAATACTTTTTGCTACTGCCTTCAAATTCTTAACTCCCTGTTCTCCCAACCAACCTGCCCCCAGTGCTGAAACAATATACTCAGCTATGGACTTCCTTCACTCCTGAACATAAATTCTTAAGTATTCTGGAGAGAAATCTCATGGTTAAGGAAACTGTTCCAACACAATACCTCAATACCTAACCTCAAATAGGATCTCGAGGTCATCTGGCTGTACTTTGCTAGGCTTCTAAGCAACTGTCTCTCCAACTCCAGGTGACAGCGTTTGACTCCTTCACCATTATTTTGGATATCTCCTAAACCCTCAAAGCCCCATCACAGAAAAATAGAGGCCATTAGGCAGGTATTCTCTCAACTCTTTGCTCTCTCCCAGGCACAGTGGTACCCAAATCCAGGAAGTGATCCTCTCTGAGGTTTCAGTAGAAGAGATACCCAAATGCAGGCCAATTTCTTCTATACACTCTTCAGATTCCACTTTCTCTGAATACCTTGAAGATGCTTTCCCGTAAATTATCCACTTCCTTTCCGAAATTTAAATCCATCCTGTCTATAAACTCTTTCTTAATCTGATATTTATTTAAAAATATTTTTAAGTCTACATTCCCCTATTTCTCTACATCCCCCCATAGCCAAGCTTTGTGAAAGAAACAGGTGGCATCTATTATCTTTTCTACCTCCCAGTCACTCCTCAAATGGGAATGGTTCTGCTTCCCTTCAATTCACTGAATCTTCTCCTGTCAAGATACCTAATTTCCCAACCCACTGGATGCCTTTCAGTCCCATACCTCCTGAACCTAACTTCAGCCTTTGCCTTTGAAACTCTTGACTTACTTTATCAAACTCTCACCCTTCTTGATTTCTGTGATACTCACCTTTTCTGACTTTTCATCTATTTCTTCAGTTGTTTCTTTTCAAATTCTGTTATGAGGTCCCTTTTTATACTATCACTCTCCCTTAAAAGCTGATTTGTTCCAGATCTTACTATGTCATCTCTTGTCGTTTAAAATGATTCCTCTGCAGTTTTCACCTAACCTCCTAGTTGTAAATGCCACCAGTAGACACATTTAAACCTTTGCTACTTGGTCTCCGGAGGAGAATGCAATCATGCTGAGAGTAAGGAATTTTTTTTTTATTTCTGATTGTATTTCTGGCACCTAGCACATATCATGCAATCAATACGTCCTTATGGGATGAATTAAGGAACTTAACATCTCTATTTTATCCTAGATTTTACTGTTAATCTCCAAGACAGCTTATCACCCTGCCTATGCTCTCTGTTTTCATGCAAATGTTTCTCAGATGTCTCCAGTACATATTTCAGCCTAACCTCACCATACTTCTATATGTCCCTTATGGTGTTCAGATGAAAGTCATTCAGCTGGTGAGTGAGCCATGGTAATCACCCAGCATTCTTATCAGTGTAGCTTTGTGGTTCTCTGTTCTAAGAGTTAACAGCTTGAAGCAGAATTTATATTGTAAGAATAATATTTAAGAATTTAATGTTTTATACAAGTATATAAATGTAACCCTTGAAAATATGTTTAAGGCTTACTAATCTTGTACCTGAACTATAAATTCACACCTTCCTATATTTGAACATCTCATTTTTAATCTGCTTGGAACAATTGTCATATTCTCCCAATTCCTTCTCTTCTTAAAAAAAAAAAAATTAGATGAACTGTCCTTTCCTTCTGGAGGCCTTTTTGGTTTTTGTCTTCCCCTTCCCAGTCTGGAATGGGTTCAAATGCTGCCTGTCCAAAGCTCCTAAGGCCTTGCATAGAATATGTCACCTACTACAAGAATTACTTGTGGATTTATTTGTTTCCTCTACTACTTAGTGAACTTCTAGAGGACAAGAAAGTTGTCCTGTTCTTTATATTCTCTTGTATTCCGTATCCCCACAGACAAGCACAGAGCATGGCTCAGAATAAATACCTAATGAGTTTGGGTAAATAATGCAGGAAAGAAGAGAGTTTTGTTAATAGGACTGAGCAGAAAGAATGAAAGTATACACCATTAAATGAGTCAATAGGTGGAACCATAAATTTCATTCCGAACACAATTTATTTGCTTATATTTACTGATCTCTCAAAAGTGTCAATAAGTTCGTCATCCTTAAACTTAATTAGGAGAAGCGTCATGAAGCAAAGTCATTTAATCAAGTAGTATATTCATCTCAGGCATGGGCATTATTCCCCCACAGTTCCCTAATATGACACAGTGGGTCTTCACCTATATATGTCATGGGTGCTGTCCTTCTTTCTGCCTTTCCCTGTTCTCTGAGTCTTCCCCGCTGGAATGTGATCCTGATGACTAGAATCCTGGCAGCCATTGTGGAGCCTTAAGGAAAAGGTTAAGAAAATAACAGGGACCTCTTGCCTTACCATTTTTAAGCCACAAATCAAGTAGCTATCTACCTCCACACTTCTCATTACAAGAATAAAATAAGTCCTCATGCGTTTGTCACTACGACTAATGAATATATTAGTCATATCCTTACCTGATAAGATAACCAATGGCATGATATTATTTTAAATGTTTTGAGACATTTCTCTCTCCTACCTTCCTACCTCCCCACATTCTTCCTCCATCTCCTTCACACACACACACATACACACACACACACACACACACACACACACACACACACACACACACACACACCCTAGTCATCAATTGGCCAAAGCCTGAAAGTTCACCGTTCGGGGATCATTTTCTTGATGTAAGTCTTTGATCACTTTCTTTTTTTTTTGAGTTGGAGTCTCACTCGGTCACCCAGACTGGAGTGCAGTCACCGCTCCCAGCCACCGCAGCCTCAACCTGCTGGGCTCCAGCGGTCCTTCCGCCTCAGCCTTCCAAGTAGCCGGAATTACAGGCATGCGCTATCATGCCTGGCTGATTTTTTGATTTATTGTAGAGATGAGTTCTCGCTGCCCAGGTGGATCTCGAATCTCAACCTCCCAAAGGCGCGGGATTACAAAATACAAATGGCCTTAGAATTAGTAGCACTTAAACTTTAGACATGCATCCTGCAACAGACTTTTATAGCTTGTTTGTTATGTTACCCAGTCCTCCCCTAGAAATCTAAAAGTAAAGAAGACATAATCATTGCCTCAAGGAATCTACATTCCAAAGATAAAATCATCCCCCAAAACTAACATTAAAATAGAGTCTAAACTGGGTATGTTGCCTCAGGCCTGTAATTCCAGCACTAGAGCAGGGTAGAGATGAGATTGCAAATTAGCTCTCAGCATGGTGGTGCGTGCTTATTGTTCCAACTACTCAGAGGTTGAGGCAGAAGGATTGCCTGAGCCCAACAGGTTGAAGCTGCAGTAGCCATGATTGTGCTGCAGCACTCCAACCTGGGTGACCAAAAAAAAAAAAGAGTCTAGGTATTTGGAAAGAGTGTGTGGGCTTGTGTTATTGAGGCATAAAGAAAGTAAACCAGTTCATGATGGTGGGCAAGGGAAGAGTTCACAGAGGAACTTCTATTTCAGTTGAATGATCAGAACCAGCTAGAGTTGGAATGCTATTTGTGTCAGTGAGGGTCAGGGTAAGAGAAAAGAGCTTGGCAGGCGGAAATTTCAGCATAGAAAATAACACATATTTCCGCCTGACTGACCCATGGCGTCCCCATAAGTGTGTGGTAGGAGAGAAAAGGAGGAGTCCTGCCTATAACTTCATCACTTTAAACTTTATGCAGGAAGTTCAAAAGAGTATTCTATTACATATTACGATATGATTAGATTTGCATTTTTGAAAGATTGTATTTTTCAGTAATGTGTAGAAAGAAATACAGGCGAGTGAGGCAGGAGACAAGAGATGTGAAGGAGCTTATCTCAGAAACCCAAGTGAGGAAGGCACAGTGGTTCGTATCTGTAATCCCAGCACTTTGGAAGACTGAGGTGGGAAGAACACTTGACCCCAGGAGTTTGAGACCATACTAGGCAACATAGCAAGACCTCATCTCTACAAAAAATCAAAAATAAGCCAACCATATAGTCCCAGCTGCTTGGAAGGCCAAGGTGGAAGGATCGCCTGAGCCCAGGAGTTTGAGGCTGTGGGTGAGCCATGATTGTGCTACTGTACACCAACCTGGGTGTCAGGGTGAGACCCCAATATAAAAGAGAGAGAGAGAGAGAGAGAGAGAGAATATTCAAGAACTATGGCAGTAGCAGGGGCTATGGCAGTGCAGTTTTTCAGGAGATGACTATTAGCAAATACTTATGAAAGCAGAGGTATAGGACTTGGTAGCCCACTGGATTTGAAAAGTATACAAAGAGAGGGGTTGGGAATGCTGTCTAGGTTTCTCACTTGAGCAGTAATGTATTTTCACAACCCATACTAAAGTTTTAATAGATACCAAGCAAGTAGAAACATTGATATTTGAACATAAGCCTCTATGCCCCCCCAGCCAGACAGATAAGCCAGCACTGCCTCCTAAAACCAGAACCCTGACATGGCCGTAAGCCAAAATTAAGAAAGAGCATTTTGGTGATTAATAACAAAGCAAGTAGATTCACCTCCTTTAGTTTTTCATTTTTGTATATTCTACATGAAGACAGGGTCTTAACATAAAATATCACTGGATTTTCAAAATCTTTTCAACTCACTATGGGTGAAAATACTTTCTGATGGAGATAGTAGAGGTTTATAAATGGTATATGGGCAGCTCAATGGTGTAAAATCCCCTAACAGGGACTTAGAGATGCCTGAATGGGGTTAAATATAAGTGATCAGTTTCAAAAGACTCTTATGAAAAATAACAGACGTGCTGGTGCTGATAATATTTCATATGTTCTCACTTCTTCCCCTTCCCTCATCAAGTCTGAATTTCCAGTGATTAGTCACTGTGGAATGCGGGATTCTTTCAAACGAGGTTTCAACCTGACACATCACAATTTCATCTTTCCATAGCTGAAATAATTCGAGGTGTCCAGCTAATAAACAACTCTAGAGATGTGTAAATAATCTGCCACAGGCCATCAGTGATTAGGATTGTTGGTCTAAAAATGTCCTGAAGTCAGCTAGCAGGAAACTGTTCTTCTAACCTCTTTCCATGCTGATTTTTGTTTTTTGCCATTTGTTCACCTCTCACAGGATGTAAATTTGACTACAATGTCACAGACCATAAAGAACATTTTAGAATTAATCAAAGCCACATGGCACAGCCCATATTTTATGCATCTTTAATTCTTAAATGAATTCTGTTGATGATGTTTATAGAAGATGTCTACATGTTTATTAATTATTCCTGTTTCTCAAGATGACGTCTCAAACATAGAAACATGACTTATTTTTTTTTTTACTTAATTATCCCTCAGAGTAGCTCTACTTATAAGAAAAGAACAGCTGGTTCATGCCAAGAAAAATGGAGGGAATCCTTGACTATCTAAATTTCCTAATCTCCTGAAGTATCAAATACTTGAAACTGCTTTTGTGGATTCCCAATCCATCATACCCATGCAGACAAAATCACTGACATTGAAAATTATAATCCTTCGCAATCTTAGAATACATATTTTGTTCACTAGACTGATAATGAGTTCTTTTTAAAAGTATCACTGATTCAGCCACAAGTCACTCGCTGTCAAAAAACAGCAGATTGCTCTTCTGATAAAATGACACAGTATGAAATACATCTTCAAACATAGGCTGCTTTTTAAATTGTAGAGCTCACACCTAAGGAAGCAATATCATTAATTGGAAAAGGTCTTAAGATCATAATGTGTCACAACAGTAAAGTATCCAGTTATATTTTTAGGACAAAAGGAATAAAAGAAAGCAATGTTAGTTTTCTATTCAGACCAAACAAACCTTTAAATACTTTGTTAATATGCTGGATTTTTTTTTTTTTTTCCAGTCTGATTGTAACAGAAATGCTGTCACTGAAACGTTCTCTATTTTAGTAGATTCTTATTATAAAGTTCACTTACTTCAGTTCCAACACACTCCTGCATTTTTACATTGAATTACTTAAAGATAGTCATTATTACTCTTCCAAAAATGCCTTGAGGCCTGTACTGCTTTGAAGGAGAATGAGAGTTTGATTTCTTTTGGGCAGGAGTGTACTAGCATTTTCTCCAACTGGACTTCCCAACCTGTATGTCCCATGTGACAGGCAGCCTCCTGTTGTAAAGATTTAGATTCAGACTCTTTCCCCCAGATTACTTGTTTGGGTTTACCATCAGCCCCAGAAAAGGAGCACTAGATGTTTTATCCTGAAAGTCAAATTTAAGTTGAAGCAAAGAGAAATGAGGAGGATGGTAACTCCTACAGCCCCAACCAGACCAGTTGAATACATATCGGAAATCAATGAAAGATTAGCATTGTAGCCAAATCACTTCATATCTCCTGATTTAATAATTTCCAAATGCAGTGCTGTAGGATTTACCAATCCTAATTTAGAAACAGTCATATTCTCCTGTCAAAAAAAGCTGGTAGCTAACTGGAAAATCAATTTTGGTGAAGATTGCTAAATAGCACATCATTTGTGTATTTATCACAGTGGCAGTACTATTAAAAACTCACATATACAAATTAAAATATAGACATTTTCTTAGTTTTAAAAATACAGGTATTAAATATTTTCTAGTTACAACAATTTCTATGTTTTAACAATTGTAATTTATCTTTCCTAATTTTATGGTAGAATACTCTATTCCTTTATAAAGACAAAGATTACCCATGAAACGCCCTCCTAATGTTTATCTAAGGGCTGAAAATGAAAATGAGCAGAATGAAAGCTTGTATCTCCTGAATTTTATTTTGTGATGAAGACCTGGCCAGCAGCAAACACTGCTTCTCCCCTTACCCTGTCTAGCACTTTCTGCTTAAAGACTCAGTGCAAAGTGTCCAGTTCAAGACAAAAGGTGAGGCAGGACAGTCAGCATAGCTCGGATATAGATAGATGAGCTTCTTACAAGCAGGCATAGCTTAGATAATCAGGAAACCAGATAGGTACCATCTTATCAGGACATACCTCTCTTGAATAATATCAAACTGAGCAGGCACACTAGGCCTGACCTTGGAATAAGGTATGGACGTCACAGTCATCACAAAGACCATAAACAAAGGCAATAGGGAGTTACCAGGGACACTGAGACATGGTGCTCTAAGAGAAAACTTTATTAAGCAGTAACTTTTCCCATTATCTCAAAACATACTTGTGACACAAGTAAGCTTAGGAGTGAAATAATAAGAATTGAAACTTTTGAACAATAGCTTGTTGTAATCCATACAACCCACGGATCTTAATTTAGAAAATAGACTGCTTAATCATCATTTTGGACAATATATAAACTTTCTGCTAACAGCAATCTTGTTCCCATTCCCTTAAGGTACCTGCATTCTCTCTTGAACATGCATTTTCTTTTTCTTTCTTTTTTTTCATTTTTTTTCTCTAATAAACTGTACTTTAAAACTCTGTGACTCATTCTGAAATTCTTTACTATGGTGAAGTCAAAGACCATACCACCAGCGTCAAAGGGAATTAAGGACATTAATTCAGAATCAAAATTAATGTATTAAATTAAGGTTTTGTTAACTGAGCAAATCACTTTCAGTGCATGAGTTATCTTTGGAACCAGCCCATCAAGGAAAGTTCTGTGTCAGATCCTACAGAGGCGATAAAATTGACTATGCATGCAAGAGCTTAGATTTAACAGGAGAATATCCAAGTATGCAAAAAACTTCAATAAAAGACACTGAACCTTTAGCTGTCTGCTTAAATGTTACTTCTTCAGAAGGGCTCCTTTCTTCCTAAATCTAAATAGGTCATCCTTGTTAGCCTTTCTCTTAACACACTTTTGTTTCCCTTCATAACACTTTCCATAATATGCAATTAAATGTTTATTCCATTTTAGTTTGTTTCACATGTTCCCCCACTCACACACTTGAACGTAAGTTTCAAGAAGACCCCCCCCTTTTTTTTCTTTTTTCTCACTGTTACTCAGAACTTAGCACAAGGATTGGCACTTTTGACAGAATAAATAAATAAATAAATAAATGAATGCAGAAACTTGATTCAGCTACCAAAAGCGAGACATAAATACAGTTAATTAATACAGGGAGCCTTAGCAAGATTTCATAAAGAAAGCAAAATTTATATAACTAGGGTTTCAATATTTGAAAAGGAAGGAAAAGAAAGTGTCCACCCTGGCTAAAGGGAAAATGTGAGCAAAAAACAGAAAGAAAGGAAAATTCAAGACATGTTTTAGGAGAAGTAGGTTAAACTCAGATATATGGTTTGTGGAGATGGGAGTAAAAAATAAATATGAACAAAGGCAAGGAACTATTTATAGAGGTTCTACTTAACTAAGAATTTGTCACTTGATTTTATAATGCTTACTCAATTTTTTTTTCCTATGAAACTCTGTTTCTTCATCACAAAAATAGAAATAGCAATGCAAAAAAAAAAAAAACTTTGATAAGTTGATATAGGAAATAATATGTATAAAAATGTTTCTAAAATGCCATATTTTAAATATAAAAATTATTGATGTTGTTCATGTTTTCCATTATATAATTGATGTAATATTTAAATTAGCGTGATGAAAGATAGAACACAGTACTCAATTTGTACTGTTCCTTCTTTATCATTGTTTTTTCACTTGACATTTTGTCAACATTCGGGGTCTAATGTAGCATGCAGTACACCAAGGGCTGAACAATTCTGCCCTCAGCTTCCATGGTTGGGTTTGAAACTGGTCAAACTTCCCCTTAGAACTAATGATTACAGCTTTTGAATAAACATAGAAACTGGCCTTCCTCACCTTATAGTTTGAAACTTTGTCTTATCTGAGTTCTTTTCATGGGAAACCAACCTTTAGTCCTTTAGCATCAAGAGATACAAACCTGCCAGATCACCACACCGACAGTGAGATGCCACCTGTTTTCCAACTCCTCTTCCTTACCCTTCCCAAGTTTCTTATTTCTACATTCCTGTCTCGCTATACAAACCCCTGACTTCAGTATGGCAGTGAGATAAATTTGAGAATGAAATATTATTCTCATTGGCTATCATCCACATAAAAAACCTTCTTCCCTGGCAGTATTCATTGTCTCAGTGATTGACTCTCTGTGCAATGAGCAAGAGTACCCTGACTAAAACCCTGGTATTCAGTAATAAGTTCAAATGTTATATACTCAGATTGGCATTTAGGAAATTTTTTTTCCTTTGGTGAGATTTACAGTAGCATTCTTTGTCCCACAAGGGCAGAATTTGCTCTCATTTCCATTTTAATGAGCATTACTGTACCTAATAGGCACAGTTCTGGGACAGGGTCCTATGCCAGGAGAAGCAAAGATTCCTGGGTTCAACTTAACAGTGCATCAAAACAAGTCTTTCCCCTTCCTGGTAATGAGAAGATGTTGCCCTTCCCACCTGGCTCTGCTGCCCTTCTTTGTCCATGGTTTCCTGATCTTATGTTTGAATTTACATTTTGTAATTTGTGACTTTTTATTTTCCATCTTACTTCTCATTTGTCCTGACCTTCAGATCCTATACATGCATTGAACTGTTTGCTTTCCTAATTGCATCTTTGACCTGATAAAAATAATTACATTAAAGGCTGACATTACCAAGAATGTGTTATTTGCCTACTACTATAGATAGTACTGCATTCTTTAAAGAATCTTTCAGAGTATGTATCATTCTTCCTATGTCATAAATAAAGAACTGCAATCTGCAAAATGGTAAATAACTTGTCTAAGGTCATACAGCTTGTAGATGGTAGAGGGAGAATTTGTACTAGGTCTGTTTGATTCAATACCAATTTTCCTTCCTCTGCTATCATGCTAACCACTCAAACTCCTACTTTTTATAACTCATGGGCAACTGAGGTCCTAATTTCCTAGCCATTCACAACCTGGGCTACACCTATATTCTGCCTTTGTACCTATATTTTGCCTTTCTCCAACTACCACTAGTTTATGGAAGTGGGGAAATAAAATCAGGTTGCTTTTTTAATCTGTTTGTCAGAAGAACACTGACTCTGGAGTCAGAGACAACAGTTAGAGTCTAAATTGGCATTTTATACACACTGCAAGCCTTTGGAAAAGCTGTTTATCCTTCTGAACCCAGATGTTTCAATGATCCAGTTAAAGCATTTCACCAGATGACCCATAACACTCTTGTCAGGCTTTTCTAGGAGGCATGCCCTCAGCCCAGATGTGTTGGCACCATGATGGCTCTCTTGAGCCAATGCTTACATCTCTTGATCAGGAATTGGTTGCCAGTTCCAATTTCCATAAGGGTATCGCCTATGTTTTCTAAAATCCTTATAGTTGAGGTTTTGCATTTAGGTCTTTGATCCATTTAGAATTGATTTTTGTGTACAGTGATAAGTAGGGGTCTTGTTTCAAGGTTCTGCATGTGGTCAGCCAGTTTTCTCAGCATCATTTACTGAATAGTTTCTCCTCTCCCCAGTGGTTGGTGGTGGAGAAGGACTTTTTCTTTATATTTCCTTTGTGTAAGTGAGTTACTATGTACCTAGAAGTTGGTCTTGTCATTTGCTATCTTACAGGGGTTCTCTGAAACTCTTGTGTTTGAATGGTTGCATCTCTAATGAGATGAGGAAAGTTTTCTTGAATAATTTCATGGAATGTTTGTTCCAGGATGGTCTCTGTCTCTCTGTCTGCCTCAGGGATTCCAATTAATCTTAGGTTCAGCATCGTGATATAATCATTCAACTCTTGGAGGCTTTGTTCTGTCTTTTTAAGCTTCTTTTCTATGTTTTTAACAATTTGGATTAGTTCCATATTTTAGTCCTCAAGCTCTGAGATTCTTTCTTCTGCTTGGTTAATTCAGCTTTCCATGCTTATCAGTTTGCTATTTATTTTATTCACTGTATTCTTTATTGCTGTTATCTCAGTTATCAACTCCTTCATTCTTTCCTATTGTCTCTCCTCATTTCTGTTTGTTCTCTCTACTGATATCTTGATACCTGGGTTTGTGGTTTGAGACCAGTCATTCTGAGGGCTCTTCATTGTTTGAGTTCTGAAGTCTGTATTCTAAGTTGTTCTCCCAGGGTCTGTATGAGACCCATATTCTTACTTTGGTTTTTCTTCATTTGTGTGGTTTTCCTCTTCCTTTTTTTAAAACCTCTTCTTTAATTCTGTTGTTCAGTGATGGGGGCATAGTTTTTACTTCTGTTTGTGCAGTCTCATATTCTTCCTTATGTAGATCCTCTGGCTTTGTTCAATTTTGAACAGAACTGGGGATTAGGGGGGCTGTGCTTTTTGCAGTTTTGAGATTTAATTAACAGGGGAGCTATGATTCAGAGGCTATCTGCAGATCCCAGTATCCACTAACAGTTGCGTGGTTTCCCTGGAACCCACTTCCACTGCCTTACAGTCTGTCTATGCAGTGGGGATGTATGTTTGTCCCCTGAAAGCAAAATGAGATAAGAAAAAGGAAAAGAATGGAAAAAGAAAAGAATAAGATGAAAGGAAGGTGGAGAGAGAGAAGCAAAAGAGGGAAACCATATAGGCATACCAACTAATGAATTAACAGAGAAACAAACAAAGACAGAAAAAACAACAACAAAATACAATCATACAAACAAACAAGCAAAAAAATCCTTGTTGATGTACTCACCCTCAAAAATACCCCTACACAAACAGAAAATCTTTTAAAAAGCAACACTAAGATAACAGAAACAAAGCAAGTACAAAAACAGAAAGAGAAGGAAAAAAAACTAAAACAATTTTTTAAATTGTTCTAAAAAACATTTTTTAAAAAAAAACTTGCTCTGTGGCCATTTCTGTAATGCCAGTTCCCTTTCATCTGCCGCCACCATGTTAAGGATCCACTCTGGTCTCCAGCCCATCCTCTCCACTCTCTGCACAGGTGAGAGGGTTGTTCTCAGCATGGATCAGATGCTCCATGGACTACTGTGGGAGGAAGATGGATCAGATCCAGACTCACCCAACTTGTCTGATGCTGCTGCTGTCAAGTCTCCCGCTCAGATCTGATGTGTCTGTGTGCCTGTTCCAGCATGGAAGAGGGGCGTCTGTCTCTCTGAGTCTGATGAGGGGATAGCCTCTGTGTTCCAGAATGGAGACTAGACAGAGCTAGGTGGGGCAATGAAGACTTCTGCCGGGTCCTGGGACAGAGAAGATGGCACCAGTCAGCATCTCCTCACTGACAGTGGGGCTTGGTTCCAGATTTCCACACCCTGCCTTCTCCATAGTTCCTGGTGCTCATGCTGGTCTGCTGCCACAGATGATGGTGTGGACTGGGTGCCAAGTGGTGAGGAGCAGTTGTTCTCTGCTGCCTCTACTCTAAAGAGTCCCAAGAACAGCAGACAATCCTGTGCATGAGGGCCTCCAAGTTCAGGGTGGTGGTGGTTGTAGTCACCTCCAGAGGAGAGCCCTGGATGCATGAACCCGAGACTTCCCTCAGAAGGACTTTCACTCACCCACTGGCACACACTCACTCACACAGAGAATCTTTATGGACACTCGCTTTTGGAGAGACTCTTACTCTCCAACCTGTTCCGTTGCCGTCTTGTCTCTAGTCTAGGAACTCTTAAGACTCTTCTGGCGTGCTTTTGTATGGTAAATTTGTATTCAATTTCCCTTACCATTCATTATTTGCAACTATTCATTGTCTTTATCCTTTGTATGACAGTTATTGCTATAAGTACCTAAAACTATTTTTTGAATAGTGGCAAAAAAGTTTATTAGTTAATATATATTAATGAATAGATAGATAGATAGGTTATAATGAGTTAATAAACACAGAACAGCAGACTCACTTTTTTATGGTTACTTACTAAGCAGTAAATTTTAATGTATTTGGGTCTTGATTGCTCCACAAAAGCTATACAAATTTATCTTGTTAAAAGTGTGTTTATTTGTGGGGACAAAGTCTCACTACATTGCTCAGGGTGGTCTCAAACTCCTGGCCACAAGCAATCCTACCACCTCAGCCTCCCAACCTGCTAGGATTACAAGCATGAGCCACTGTGTCTAACTGTGTTCTTATTTATATATATCTTATATTATTTTTTATTTTATAAGGCAGGGTCTTGCTATGTTGCCCAGGTTGCTCTTGAATGCCTGGTCTCAAGCAATCCTACTGTCTCCCAAAGTGTTAAGATTACAAGTGTGAGGCACCACATCCAGCCCTGCACAAGTCTTTAAAAGCAGCATTGTCTTTAGTAAACTAAAAACTCCAGTAGTACAATTATTTTAAATGATGCCACCAAAATAACAAAATTTGTCTGATATTCATTAGGATATCCTTTGGGACACAAAATGACATGTCAATTTTGCCTGCAAAGCAAGGAGTTCCCTGTGATTTGGGTTGATGCCAGTCAAACTGAAGGAAATCACACTGTTGTCAAATCAGTCAAACATGCGTACCTTATTAAGATCACAATCTAAAAGTGTATACACACCAATATATAAAAGACCATTTTGTTAAGAATGGGAACACCACGGCTTTATGGGACTAATCCATTTGGATTTGTAAAAGTCTTGATCCAGGTTAGAACTATGAACTCCATTTCAAACATCTTAGATGCTTTTTCTCACCCTCCTCTAAAAGAAATTAAAACATTCCTATTTCCATTTGAATTAGAAAAACAAAAATAATGAGCTTCTTACTAGGTTTAGTGTATAAAGAACTAATAAGTATGAAAGCACCATATATGCCATGACTAGTACTGTGTTTGAAATCTGCAGAAATCCCAGACTTATTCATTCAGAAAACGTTTATCAGGCTGAGCCCAGTGGTTCATGCCTATAATCCCACCACTTTGAGAGGCTAAGACAGGAGGATCACTTTGAGCCCAGGAGCTCGAAACCAGCCTGGGCAACTTGGTGAGACTTCATCTCTACAAAACATAAAAAAATAAACTGGACATGGTGGTACATTCCTGTAGGCCCAGCTACTCAGAAGGCTGAGGTGGGAGGATCATCTGAGCCCAGCAGGTCAAGGCTGCAGTAGCCATGATCATGCCACTGTACTCCAGTCTAGGTGATAGAGTAAGACCCAGTCTCAAAATTATTTTTTTTTAAAAAAGGAAACATTTATTGAGCAACTACCAAGTGTCCCATACTGTGCGAGATGCTTGAAATATAGTGATCTTACATTCTACCAAAGTAAAACAGTACAGCACAGACAGTGCAGGAAGTAACAAAATAATTACAGATACTGATAAGGATTCTAAAGACAATAAAACAAATAAATAAGATTATATTAGACAGTGCACAATCAAGGAAATCCTTTAATTATTTGAAACAGACACAATGAACTAGTGGAAGAGCTGAAGAGTCAAATAGGACAGCGAGTCTTCTCAGAGATTAGAAAGAGCAGAATGTCATAACACTCCTGGATTGGAGAGGACAAAGGAAGGAATGATGTTCCCAGATTCTGAGGACTAGGGTCATCTGGAGGAAGTTAGAACTATAGTGCAACTGATGAGGGGAACTAGAGGCACAGTGAAAGCACAGGCACTGCTGGAGACGCCACTCCAGAAAGAGAAGGGAGACAATTCCTTCAGTCCTTACATCAGTGCCACACTTTGACCAGGTGCAGCAGTAAGCCAGCTGGCATCCCAGCCTGGGAGATGCCAATTGCAATAGTCAGCCCACTGTCCCACAGCCTAGCAGGAGAGGGCAAGGATAGACCTAAGGTCAAACAAAGCCAGGCTTGCACAAAACTAGAGAGTAAACAGGGAGCAGAGAGGCCTTTTTTTTTTTTTTTTTTTGAGTCAGAGTCTTTCTCAGTCGCCAGGATGGCGTGCAGTGGCATGATCACAGCTGATAGCAGCCTTGACCTCCTGGGTTTTGTTGATGCTCCCTCCTCAGCCTCCTGAGAAACTAGGACTATAGGTGCTATTAGCTGCCACCATGCCTGCTAACTATTCTTTTTTTTTTTTTTTGTAAAGACAAGTTGTCACTACATTGCCCAGGGTGGTCTCAAACTCCTTGGCTCAAGCAATCCTCCCACCTCTGCTCCCAAAGTGCTGGAATTACAGGTGCAAGTCACTGCACCTGGCCTAAAGAAGCTATTTTAAGCAGTAGTCAGAGGTAACATTTGAGCAGGAATCTGAAGACAACCAGGAGGAAGCCAGAAGTAGATTTGTGGAGAGCATTCCAGACAGAAAAACAGCAAGTATGAAGGCCCAGAGAGTAGAAAAGACCTTAGTAATTCTGAGCAATGGCATGAAGATTACAGGTAAAGGAGAGAGTGGTCGAAGGGATAGTAAGGCAGTTGGATGGAAACTGCTCATTGTGGAATATTGTGGGCCATCATAAGGACTTTGGATTTTATTATTGTATTAAGTACTATTTTGACTTACTAACTCTATTTGTAAAACAGGTGCTGTGGGAACTGAGGTCAATATGGCTTAAAGCTTGCCTGCCAATCTCAGGGAGAAATAGCTTCACCCCAATCCTGGAAAGACAGTAATATAGAGCTGGAGAGACATTCTCCAATAGTATCCCTTCCTGTGTCCCCACTCCAAGCTCAACACTGTACATATATCCAAATTAACTCAGAGAAGAACTTGTAGGCAAGCACCCAAACATACAGAATGCATACTCTGCTATCGTGTCCTTCCTCCCACACAAATGTGGAGAACATTCTACTCACTTCAGATTTCCAACTTAGCTGCTGATCCAAGCCCTGACATTGTCATTTTCTACTGATTCTTTCTGAGCACCATGTGTAAGAAGTCCCTATGCCTTGGTCCCATTAATTCGTTGTTGTTGTTGTTGTTTTACATGAAAATGGTGAGTTTAAAAAAATGTCATTAATGAGAAACTTGATTTGTCTCCAGAAATAGTCTATTGTAATAATATGGCTATTGTATATATATATATATGGCCATTGTATAATATGGCCATTATATTGTTAATGACTTTAGGAACTATAAATTTTATATAGCGTAGACTCATGATCTTCACAATGAACAATTTTTTTTTTAAATCAGTTAAAAATTGGAGAAAATTTTTTCTTTAAAAATGTTTGGGGAAATCAACACAAATGACAAACAATAAGGAAAAAATGTTTTAATCAAAAAAGTTTTCAGGAGCACTAAATGAACATTTCAATTAAAGTATATTGGATATTCATTTTCTCAGGAAGTAGTTCATAGGTATGTGCCGGGTGCCAAGCACAGTGGCAAGTATTGGAATACAAGTGGGACAGGGTACCAGGCGTGCTCCCCGATCTAGAGATGAACAAGGGATGACCACATCACTGCAGTTCCTGTGACAGCTACAATGCTTGGAACGTAGTAAGTGCTAAATAACTATCTATCAAATGAATAGACAAGTGATTCCATGTCATCACCAAAATGAATAAGTTTCTTTAGAAGTTAACTTCCAATATCAAGAAAAGTACATTCGAATATCAAGCAAACAGGTTCGAACAGAAAACTGACTTGATTCAGTTAAATCATTCAAAGTAATTGCTGAAATAGTATATGAAAAATGATACATCACTGAGAAAAAGATATAGAAACATTTGAGAATTAAACCTTTGAGTAAATATTTGGAAAAGAAAAAAAATAAAGCCAGAATTGACTTCCATAGTAAGAGGGAAGAATTGGCAATTCTCGGGGGAAACAACACAAATGATAATCCAATAATCCAGGTCTTGCTAAGACCCTTGTATAAAATGTTGCCTTTTTAACACATGGAAGCAAAGTAGCATGGAACATAGAATAGAAAGGATTATGTCAGTTATTTTCAACATTTCTCTGGAAAATTATACCCGAAATTCACTTAATGAGAACACGTAAGATGTGTGACTATGCTAAAGATCCAATGTCTTCTTTTTTTTTCGAGTTGGAGTCTCTATTGTCCAAGCTGGAGTGCAGTGGTAAGCTCATGGCCACCACAGCCTTGACCTGCTGGGCTCAGGTGATTCTTCCACCTCAGCCTTCCAAGTAGCTGGAACTACAGGTGCACGCTACCACGTCCAGCTAATTATTTATTTACTTACTTACTTACTTACTTACTTATTTACTATAGAGACGAATTCTCACCTAGTTGCTCAGGCTGGTCTCGATCTCCTGTACTCAGGCAATTATCTTCCTCAACCTCCCAAAGTTCTAGGATTACAAGCCTGAGCTACCATGCCTGGCAAGATCCAGTGTCTTCTATATGATAATATATTTTTCCTCATTTACCCGACTCTTAGGGCCTTTCATGTGTGTAACAATTGCCTAACATCATATATTGATTTGTATATAGTCAGAGATAAAATGAAAATTGCCTCATATTAGCTACAGTATAATCAGCAACCTAATTAGGCTAACAACAGTGCTTGCCATAGTAATCTCCGATGTCTTGAAATCTGAAATTCTCTACACGTTTGGTGACCTAAATATTGAAACAGTATATTTTTTGTATGAACCAAGCCAAGATTAATGAAAGAATTACCAAATGAATAGTTTTATATGCTAGCCTTGTGCTAGATACAGGGAAATGTTATGCAGAAATAATATCTAAAGAAAAATGATGAAAATGTCCATTTCCATCATTTCAAATAATTGAAATATAAACTAAAAATATTGTTTAGCTCACAAGAGAAAAATATTCTACCAAATCTGGCCAAAGATCTGATTATTTAAAGAAATAAAGGAGTTCATTGTATCCAGATTTAGGATAAATCTGTTGCTTCAAAGCAGAGGCATCTGTTGTTACCAGCAGAGAGAAAGAGAGAGAGAATGAATAAGAGAGAGAGAAAGAGAGAGAATTGAACATGAATTTTATTTTCATAAACTTCTTTTTCCATCTAATTTCCAAATTCAAGACTTCTGGTGAAATTTAAAGGGAAATAATTATCCCCAAACTCTAGAGAATATAGCATTTATTTTAGCAAGAAATAAGAAGTATAAATCCTGAGGGGGGGGAAATGTACTTCTGTGGTTTTTCAGCCCAGTAAAGTAATGTAAGTCTTGTATTTGTGAGCGACCAAAGACCACTACAGCTAATTCAGGGCAGGCATATAAGAAATGTTTCTGAAGCCATCTGCAGGTCTAGCAGGATGAAATGGGGCCAGGAATCAAAAAAGCAGGGGATATATTTCTTTCTTTCTTTCTTTTTTTTGAGTTGGAGTCTCACTCTGTCGCCCAGGCTGGAGTGCAGTGGCCGCTCCCGGCCACTGCAGCCTTGACCTGCTGGGCTCTGGTGATCCTTCCGCCTCAGCCTTCCAAGTAGCTGGAGCTATAGGCGTGCACTACCACGCCTGGCTAATTTTTTTGATTTTATTGTAGAGATGAGGTCTCGAACCCGCGGGCTCAGGCAATCCACTCACCTCAGCCTCCCAAAGGCGCGGGATTACAGGCTGAGCCACCGAGCCCGGCTTATATTTCTTCTCTTAAGATGAAATAAGCATATACCCAAAGGATGAAATAAGCATATACCCAAAGGAAATGGCTGCTGTGATGAGAGAGGATCACAGTTCATGTCCAGAAAGCCTGGATTTAGCTTCCCTCTGTATTAGTATGAGAATTTGCACACACAACCTACAAGGTTGTGTCTTTACAGCTAAGACTTTGGCCAGATAGTCAAGAGTACTGACTCCAGAAGCCTCAGAATCAGCATCTAGTCCTGGCTCTGCCCCTTCCCAGCTGTGAGATGCTGAGTAGTTGGTTCACCTTTGCAGACTTCATCAGCTTCATGAGATGGTGAGGGAAGTGAGAAATGAAATTTATCTCCCCACTACTGAGGGTTTTCTCCCGGTCCAGACGCCCTTGTACTGGTCTCTCTCCATGTTCTGCTCACTTGACTCCACCTCTTAGAAAAGATTTCTCCGATTAGTAAATTTAGGACGAATAACTGTCAACACTCAACTCCAAGAAGTGAGCAGGCCTATAGAAATCATAGAGAACAAGGGTATGTTCTGCTCTTCCACACTCCACATGTTCCCCGTGAAGGCCTGTCCCTGTTTAGCACTGTCACAATAAGACTTACAGCCATGTTTTCTGACATGGTCTCTAACAATAACCCAGGTAAAATTTCCTTCTCTATTTCTCTCATGTATTTCTCCTTTCAACAAGTTTAGAAACGTGATGTGGCAGAAGAGTACTATTTACTGTATCCCTTTGGAAATCCCAATGTTTATTATGATTATTATTTCTAATTGTCAGTGGTTATTCACTGATATAGGAAAAGATTAAAAATATTAGATACTCTACATCACCACTACTCTGTATTTCATTATCATTATGAAGTATTGGACCTGGATGGAACCTTAGAGGCCATCTTTATACAAATAGGGACCATGATTCTTAAGGTTACTCCCATCCTGTATACAGTCGGGGAAGAGTCAAGTACAGCTCAATCAGACTCCCAACTCCCCATACACCAAGTCTTGTGTACTACCTATCCTTCCAAACCATAGCCTTTCATGACTATAAACCAGCAACTCATTCTCACTTTTTCTTTTGCATAAGTAATGGGTTTTTCTTTTAGTCTCATTTAAGAGTTGAGGATTTGGAAAGAAACTGAACACCCAGAGCTAAAGAGGGGAGCAGAGAGATCATTCAGAAGTTTAGGAAGGAGGTTAGGCACTCAGTTTGACTCAGGATGGGAAGTACTATATTCATACTACTTAATTTACTATAGATTTTTAAGACAAGCCAAAGACCTCAATCACCCACATTCTATATCTCAAATCTTTCCCAGTCTTCCCAGACACTAATCTTTAATATTCCCACATTACTTACCCCTCAAAGTCACTGTTTTTCATAAAGTTGTATTCAGATATCTAGCATCAGAACATCCAAATACCCTTATTAAAAATAAAGATTCCCAAGTTCACTCAATCTACTGAATCAAAATATTTATGAATGTAGCTGAGGACTCTATATTTTTAACCAAGACATCATATGATTCTTATGAATCATAAAATTTGCTCTATTTTAGCACATCGGAGTCTACTTTAAGGTGCAAATATGAAGCAAAAGAAGTAACACATTAATTCTGTTATTATTATTTGCTAACAATTCAGTTCTCTTTGCTGAATTATACTCAATTGTACTGACTGTCAGATTATCAAGATTTCTTTTTGTCTTTTTCATATCTCAATTCTGTCATCCTGCATTTTAATATAAAATCACTTTTGGTAAAACATGACATTAAAGAAAAAAACAATATAAGAAAATCTGCTTCTAGAACTTCTCTGTGCCTGTGAAAACAAGCAGTTATTCAAATATGTGTCTCAAATACCAAGCATGAAGTGAGCAGGCACCTCATCATGGACTTCTGACTTGAGTGGTTCTGCTTTGGATTTCTAGAAATAATCTAAATCCTAACCCTGACATTCAAAACTTTTCAGGTGAAACAAAGCAGTCCTGTCAAAGATTTCCTAATACAGTAGTTCACAAAGAGTGGTTGCCACACCAGCAGGGAACTGGGAACTTGTTCAAAACGCGAAATCTTGAGCCTACTCCTTACCTACTAAATTAGTCCATTTTGCATTGCTATAAAGGAATTCCTGAGCCTGAATCATTTATAAAGAAAAGAGGTTTATTTGGTTCATGGTTCCACATGGCACTGGCATCTGCCTTTCTTCTGGTGAGGACTCAGGAAGCTACAGTCATAGAGGAAGACAAAGGGAGAGCAGGCATATCACATGGCAACCGTGGAAGCAAGAAAGAGAGAAGTGGGTAGATCCCAGATTCTTTTTAACACCCAGATCTCATGTGAACTTATGATCGCAAAATGGCACCAAGTCATTGATGAGGGATCTTCCACTGTGACCCAACACATCCCACTAGCCCCTCCTTCAACACTGGGGATCACATTTTGACATAAGATTTTGAAGGGACAAACATCCCAACTGTATCAGTCGCTATAACAAAATACCACAGACTGAGTGGCTTACGCAGCAGAAATCTATTGTCTCAGTCATGGAAGCTAAAATTCCAAGATCAGGATGTCAGCAAATTTGGTTTCTCCTGAGCCTCTCTCCTTGGCTTGAAGACAGCGGGCTGCTACCCTGCTGTGTCCTCAGGTGGGCTGTCCCCAGTGCACATGCATCCTTAGTGTTTCTTCCTCTTCTCATAAGGACATCATTTATGTAGGATTAGAGCCCAAATCTTATGGCCTCATTTATCCTTACTCTTTAAAGACCCTACCTCCAAATACAGTCAAATTCTAAGGTTAGATTTAGAGGGTTAGGACTTCAACATAAATTAGGGGCACACAATTTAGTCCATAGTGTCTACTGAGTAAGAAACTCAGAGGTTAGGGCCTAGTAACCTGTGGGTCCTCCAAGTGATCTTTTTTTTTAGTTGAGGTCTCATTCTGTCACCCAGACTGGAATACAGTAGCACAATCATGGCTCATTGCAGTCTTTAACTCCTAGGCTCAGGTGATCCAGTTGCCTCAGCCTCCTAAGTAGCTGATTCTACAGGAGTACATCACCACACTTGGCTAATTTTTAAACATTTTTTGTGAAGATGAGGTCTCACTATATTGCCTAGGCTGGTCTTGAATTCCTGAGCTCAAGCAATCCTCCTGCCTTGGCCTTCCAAAGTGTTGGAATTACAGGCATGAGCCACCACATCTGTCTATCACCACCACCCCCGCCCAGGTGACTTTAATAGTAATGTAAAGTTTGAGAACTGTGCTAACTGATGAGAACCCCAACTCACCATAAGAAAAAGGGAGTCTGAGCTGAAGTGACTGGCTTATTGTGATGGTCTATAGACTTTTGAGAGAGGATTGACTCTAGCGCGCGTGCACACACACACACACACACACACACACACACACACACACACACACACACTAGTCTGGAGGCCCTCAGGACATTGTTGTTTGGACAGACATGTGCAAAATAAAGGGAGCTCTAGCCAGAAAGTCTAAGTGTGAAGTTTGGCCCCTAGACAAGGATCTGGCCACCAAGAGCCAACTGCCAGGTTCCATCAATGGCTGTGTGCCTGCTGATGGCATGTGCAGTAGCAAATGGACTAAGTCTCCGCTATTCTCCCCAGTGGCCTTGGCAAGTGGACTGAAACTTTTTGACTAAGAGAACTACCCCACTTGGTTCTTAGAGTGTCGGGACCTCAAAGGAGAACCGATGCTCTATTTTAATACCTTAAAGTCTATCTTAAAATGCAAATATAGGCCAGGCATGGTAGCTCAGTCTGTAATCCCAGCACTTTGGGAGGCTGAGGCGAGTGGATTGCCTGAACCAGGGGGTTCGAGGCTAACCTGGGCAACTTGGTGAGACTTCATCTTTACAATAAATCACACAAAAAAACTAGCCAGGCATGATGCTATGCATCTGTAGCTCCAGCTACTTGGAAGACTGAGGAGGAAGTATCACCTAAGCCCATCAGGTTGAGGCTGCAGTGGCTGTGAACATGCTACTGCACTCCAGCTTGGGTGACAAGAGTGAGACTCCTACTGTACTTCAACCTGGGTGACAAGAGTGAGACTCCAACTCAAAAAAAATGCAAATATAAAGTGGAAGAGGTAATATAATAATTATATTATGACTGAGATTAATTAATCTCAAGAAAAGGGTTACTGTGTCTCCTACATGAGGTCAGGGAAGGGTGATGGAAGTATTGAAGAAAAATATGAACTTTAGGACTCAAAACCCTCCCTGACTGTCACAGTCACCCTGAGTAGCTTATCAAACAATGGATTTCACAGACACACCCATGTCTGACAATTCAGAATCTCCACATAACAGGGATCCAGTCTCCTAGCCTTCTGAGTCAGTGAAGCATCGGCATAAGGTACAGAATTAGTTGACTCTGTAGTTCATCATTGTTAAACAACATAGACACAAAAATAGTACTCACATTTTTGTCACATATTTTATAAGAACTGAAAAGAGATAAAAAGTACATATGAGGAGGTAAATTTATCACAAAATAACTCCAGATTAGAGTGTAGATATTATGAAATTATAACACTGATACGCGAAACAGAACCAAAATCACTTGTCCTCTCCCTTGTTCCTCGCCTAGTACAGCTCTCTTTACTAAGCTGCCTGTGTGCCATGACCTATTCACACATAAGTGTGCAACTCACTGATAAAATATAAGCATGCCATCACATTGGCACTGATGGAATACATTTCAAAAATACTGCTTACTCTCTTTTGCCATTCAATGTTAATATCACTGGGAAAAACACGCATTTCCAGAAAAATTAAAATTAAATTAAATTAAATTAAAAATATTAATATAATTGCTCAAGAACATAGATATCCCTCTTGTCAAAATTCAGATCGAACGTTAAAAAAAACTACTCCTTCATAGAATAATGATCTAAACAATCACCTATGATTGTTAGAAAAGAGATTTCTCAAAATTAACTCAGCTTCCCACTTCCCAAAAATCTGAAACAAATTTTGGTTAATTTCAAAACAAATTAAGTCATATGATTTCCTTTTGAAATCTTGGGATACTTTGTTATGCTGTCTTCTTGTCATGCATCTGTGTTTCTAAAAATATCCTTCCTTTTATACTAACTTTAGTTGGCTTTTATATAGAGGCCTTGCTTCTGTAATTCATTTTCTAGACACCTCTTCAGTGTTTTCTAAACATTAGCCAGTAGATATATGAAAAATAATGTTTTTTTCTTCCTGACATCAGCAAAGATGACTAGAAGCTCTGTTAGGTGGCTATTAATTCTATCTCCAACAAAGATTCAAAAAATCAATTGCTCACACATTAGGACAAGTTTATGTAATGTATATAATAAGTAGACAAGATCTTTGCAGGAGGTTTGATTAAAACACAAAACTAAAATTACATTGCTTTATTTCAAAGTCTTTTCTATCTTATTGAAGCTTTTGTTAGTTTGTTTTTATTTTTTCTCATTTTCTTGCAACCTTTTCTGCTACTTTCTTCCATATGTGATTATTTGAACTGTAATTTATAAAAGGTCACCAGTAATAATTCATTGGTATAATGTTCTCATTCATCTGTGAATTCAACTATGTGACAGTTGGTAACCTCAGCACAATTGATATTGTTCCCATAATATCAAAAAATAATTATCTTTAAATAACTCTCTTCTATCTGCCATAGATAACAACGGTGAAGAGGTTTCAAATTGTGAAAGCTGTAGTTGATAATGTTAATGAATTTGTTTATATCATTCTTGTCTCTAAAATATCAATGTAGACACAGTATAACTACTCTTTAGAACCTACCCCTGTGCTCCATTTAAATTTTGCACTTGTCATAGATATTTCTCTGGAGTTTCATTATCTGTTAGCTACCCCTGTTGGGATGAGAACCAGGGAGACCATTCCATGTGATTCCTGTGGTTTGTCTGAACACAACTCTTCTCTTCCTGAAAGCACTAAGACAAACAGGCATACAAGAAAAAATGGAGCATTTGTACGCAGTTCCCATTGTTCTACGGGATAACCATTAACTGAGTTCTTTTGTGGACTCAAGAATGTAGCAAGTGCTAGGGATTATGAATGAAATTTTCTGTTCTAATTTCAAGGAGTTTACAGTACAAAATAGAAAAGTATCATGCCACAACACAATTTGTTCCTTTGAGAACCAATTTTAAGAAAGACCTTACACAGGAAATGGGTGACATGAACATGGAAACTGTCTTCTGGGAGTCCACAGTCAAATAAGAGAGAGGAAGCAAGAAGAAAAATAAAGCTGAAATGACAAGTAGCATCAGTGAGACCTAAAGTGCACTAAAGATGACAACAAGAAATCCCAGAGTTAAATTACTTTTTAATAAATAATAATATAAAAGCTTATCAGAGAAGCTTTTCTGAGAAGGATTGGTGTAGAAAGAAAATATCCTAAGATGAATAATAAAATTATTTTCCAATGTGTAACAAAATAACAGGATACAGTGTACTTGGTGTATGGGAACTAGAAACACATTTGCATAGCATCTGATCTGCAGTTTTTTGGCTTTTGTTGGAAGTTGACAGAAGCCTTCCAGGTGTCAGTGTTTTCCCCGGAAAGATATTTTCCATTCCCACATCTCCACACATCGTGAGTTTGACATTATATGCTAAAAGGACATTGTCAAATTTTAGTTTAAAAGGGATCCTTTGATTTGCCAAATAATTTTTTAACTCCAGATATAATACGCATTAGCAAATGTAACATGAAAAACAAATATAGGACTGGCTTTTAGGGTTCGAGTGCTGAACATTTGAGAAAATCAATCTAGAGAGTGCCATATGCGTGCTCAACTATGGCTGAAATATGGACATTGGGCTCTAAAATAATTAGTGTTGTACCTTTGTGAAGAATGGAATTTAGCTAATTAAATCACAGTGTAAAAAAGGGGGGTGGGTATTACATGGTAAAACTAAATGCTCTGATGCAATTCGTATTGCATACCTTGCATTTTTTGGTGTCTTGTATTTTGATAGATGTTATTTTCTTGACATTTGTTTTACCTTATCCAATAAGACTTCAAATTCCTTAAAGTTTAGTACAGTACTCCCCCTCATCTCCATGGTTTTGCTTTCCATGGTTTCGGTTAACCATGGTCAACCATAGTCTGAAAATATTAAGTGGAAAATTCCAGAAATAAACAGTTCCTAAGTTTTAAATTGCGTGCTATTCTGAGTAACGTGATGAAATCCTGTGCCATTCGGCTTTGTCCCACCCGGGATGTGAATCATCCTTCTAGACAGAGTACCCATGCTTTACACATCACTTGCCCATTCATTACTTGGTAGCCATCTTTGTTATTAACTCAACTATCATAGCATCCCAGTGCCTATGTTCAAATGACCCTTATTTCACTTAATAAAGACCCCAAGGCCCAAGAATAGTGATGCTGGCATATTGTTTTAATTGTTCTATTTTATATTATTGGTTATTTTTGTTAATCTCTTACTCTGCCTAATTTCTAAATTAAACTTTATCATGGGGTATGCCCGTATAAGAAAAAAAACATGGTATACAGAGGGCTTGGTACTACCTGCAGTTTCAGACATTCCCTAGGGTTTTGGAACACACCCTCCTTGGATAAAGAAGTACTACTGTGTAGGATTGTCTTTGACTTCTCCACTGAAAGAAGCTCTTCTTCCCCACCATTTTCACCCATCTACCTTAGGTCTGAACAAAAATGAAATTCCAAGAAATAGAGGGTCAGTAACAAATATTTTATGAGCAAAAAAAAAAAAAAGCGTACAGGCTCTGCTAAACAGATTTGGGGCTAAATATGTAAAGCTTCTAATCACTCACAAGCCTCTGAAAGCCTGTCAACAAGGAAGTTCAAATGCTGTCATCCTGGGTATCCAAAATTGGAAGCAGGAAGCTCACACAGGTATCCGGAGACAAGAACTAGGGTTCAGCCCTAGGGCAGCTCAACACACTCTGCCAACTGCTTCCTCCTCACCCAGCACTGTGTTCTCTGCTGTTCTCGCCCCATGGCACCACAAAGGTGTTATTCAGACATGAACACATCTCAGCGTCTCAGGCCTTGCTCAGACCTTGCTTCCACCCTGATTCCTTACCTCAAATTCCTAATTCCTGGTGATCAATCTCTTCTGACTTTCTGTACCTTTTTTTTGAGACAAGTTCTCACTCTGTCGCCCAGATTGGAGTACAGTGGCACAATCAAGTCTCACTACAGCCTCAAACTCCTGGGCTCAGGCAATCCTTCTCCCTCAGTCTTCCAAGTAGCTGAGACTACAGGCGAGTGCCACCATGACTGGCTAATTTTTTTCTTTTTTCTTTTTTAGAGACAAAGTCCTGCTATGTGTTGTCCAGGCTGTTCTCGAACTCCTGACTTCAAGCAGTCCTCCCGCCTTGGCCTCCCAAAGTGCTGGTATTTTAGGCATGAGCCACCATACCAGGTCTCCTGTACCATTTGCAGGTCTGTTCTGCACAACTGAAATGAATGTATGACCATTTATGCTGTCAGGTAAACTTGGAACATGACAGTTCATAAAAAAGAGGATGAAAGGCAAACTTGGAAAATCTCAGGTAAGGCTAGGGCTGACAACGGTTTGGTAAATAAGTGGGTCAGGCCTGGAGAAAGCTCAGGTGCAGGAAATCCCAAGGTTGTACCTGGAATGAATGAAGCATGCTACAAGGGAAACATGCTTCAAATACTAAATGCTAAGGTCAACGCTAAGGTTGAAGCCATAGTTCAGATCCACCTAAGTCAACAAGGCCAAGAAGACAGGGAAGGATTAGATATTAGAACAGTCACACACCTGGAGATTCGGATAAATTCCAAGAAGCCAGTTTTCAGGTTTGTTGTGAAGGATGACAGGCACTGTAACTAAAGTGGTTCTCTCATTTGTTCTCCCCAGCAACCCTAGTCCTTCCTAGCTCTCCCCAAAATCTTGGCCTTATGACCTCTCACAGGGAATCTTTTTTATCCAAATCCTATTTAAAGCAAGTCACATCTGATTAGAGGCTGTAGGAGATCTCACAGCCTTGTTATACCCACACTGGGGCTTACCCACCCTGGGGCAATAAGACCCTGGAGGTAGAGATCACAGCAAAATATGTTGATTCTTCTGCTCCTCACTTACAAACCTAATCTAGAAAAAAATAAACAAATGCAGAAAATATGGAGGGTTTGCTGACTTAAAGTCAGGTTATTTTTTAATGTGATATTTATTTTTATAGACGGCTCTCATTCTATAGCCCAGACTGGAGTGCAGTGGTACTCACTGCAGCCTCGAACTCCTAGGCACAAGTGATCCTCCTGCCTCAGCTTCCCGAGTAGCTGGGACTATAGGTGTCCACTACTACGAGCAGCTAATTTGTCTGATTTTTTTTTTTTTTTTTTTTTTGTAGAGATTGGGTCTAGCTATGTTGCCCAGGATGGTCTCAAACTCATGGTCTTAAGCAATCCTCCTGACTCAGCCGCCCAAAGTGTTGGGACTATAGGCACACACTACTGCAGTCATTTATTTATGTGGCATTAAAGTATTATTTGGCACATTATTTATAAAAGAATAAATACCTTCAGTTTTTTTTCTTGTGTCCTTCTTATGCTTTGGTCTGTCTGATTGTCTTTATTGCACTTGATAGATGCCTGTTCTACCGTGACCTCCTGCAGAGTTGTCGCACAAATGTTTCTGAAGAATTAAATAAATTATAAAAGTTTGTCTCACATATTCCACACTTATCCTCCACCTGAACCACTAGCTGGCATTTCTTTCTGCTTTAAAATAGCTATTTCTGATCCACAGAGGCTTATCAGAGTGAAACACATTTTCTTTGCTGGTACATCCAGAGGGAGAGATCAGGAGTAACTGGCCTATTTTTGTTGTTATTGTTTAGAAAGTTTATGATTCCCCTCCAAAATCCTATAAAACCACTTATGTGTACAATCCCGACTTGTACCCCACAACTTTAAAATAAAATAAAATTAATTTTTTAAAAACTATAAACAGTCCTATAAAAGCAAATTAACAATTTTAATTTTTTATTATCTTTCAGTGAATTATAGATACAAAGTGTTCTGCAACAAATACAACAAATGACACACATAACAAATTTACAAATAAATGAGTGAATTGAAATTATGAACAAATAAATGAATAAAACCCCAAGTCTGGTGGATACTAGAGGGAGAGGAGAAAACAAACCATGTTGATCTTTCTGGACCTGTTGCTCCAGCGAGGCTCATGCTCTCTGCAAAGTCTCTGCCTGGTCCCCTGAAACCACAAGGTCATTGTTGTCCCTTCTTTCTTGTAATGATGGAACACTACCAGCGTCTTAGCTGTGTGTGAGGCCACAGAGCTCGAGAGTACTTTATTCAGTATTCTTGCTGCTAGTAGGGTCAAGTAACTGAGCTTTGGCCAAAGGGATATGATTGTAAGTAGTGTGTAATAAATCCGTGTTTGGGTTGGCTGTCTTTGGTAACACGCCCCCTGCTCTTGTCCTATTCCTACAGGTTGAAGCATGATCATGGTACTGTTGACCAGGTAGACAAGGACAATTGACTCAACTGACTTCAAGGAGAAGAACTCATCTATTACTGGGACTGTAACAAAAGAGGTAGATAAACTTCCATCTTATTTAAGCCATTGTATTAAAAGTGTCTCATCATTTCAACACCTTTGCTTTTACACTAAACAATACACCCATCGATCTATAGCCAGGCCTCTTTAAAAATTCTCTCCTTCTTTCTTATCTTACTTCTAACCCAACTGTCTGAAGAGTGCCTTCCTTACTAGCAATAGGTAACTAGCAACTATGTTTACAGGGGTGAGGAAACAAGTATAGTTCTCCCTACATCTGTGACTAAGAGCTTGTGTTCTCACACCAGAGACCATCAACTTTCAACCAGCATATTCGTTATTTTCCTAAACAAGAACCTTCACATTGCAAAAAAAAAAAAAAAAGGAGTGACCTACTTGTAGCGTAGAAAGTAAGGGACCTTCAAATACTGCTGCTGCAGATCCACAGAAACTGTAGCAAAGTACCCACATGAGTCATGGAAACTGCAGTTGTTAAGGAACTGAGACAACTCATTTACTCTCTCAAGATTCTCAGGGTTTCTAAATTCTGCTTCTCTCTGCACAATTTCTCTGCTCTCTTCCTTCTCTTTGCAGAGCAGTTTTCTGGTAAGAGGGGTCACCAGTTACTTAGGGTTGCCCATTATCAGTGCTACATAGGGAATTGGGTCTCAAAGAAAGGGATTATGAGTAACTACGCTCCATAGCACATCCACCAAAGATGTTAAGCCCTTACATCTCCTCTGGATTCTCACCAGGACTCTCCTTTGATTCCTTAACCACTATGAAAATTCAGTCCTCCTCTGAGAAGGCATTCGTTCTGGATCTCTAGGGTCTCTGCCTCCCTGATTCTGTGAAACCCCAAAGCAGTCAATCTCTGTGCCAGGCCCTGAGCTAATATGAGCTCCCAAAGACAACTTTAGTTATTCTCCAGAATTCTACCCCTGCAGATTCTTATCCTCCTATGACTATCCTCATTTTTTCATCCAACTAATGTTTTGGTTACTGATTTTATCCACTCTACTACTGCCCACACAGGACATATCATAGGGACCAAAGAATCATTCACCCTGAATCTTACTCAAAAAGGCCTCAAAATAAACATCTAATCATCTGTCCATATCCGTTTTTAGATGAAATATTTGGTATACACTTAAGATCTTGTTCATGAGACAACGTTTGTTTTTTTTTTTTATTCATAAAAAAAAGTTTTGACCTGGGCTCGGTGGCTCAGCCTGTAATCCCGCGCCTTTGGGAGGCTGAGGTGAGTGGATTGCCTGAGCCCGCGGGTTCGAGACCTGGA